>NC_057806.1:572660483-572869337 GCF_018294505.1 Triticum aestivum
GGTGTGTGGATGGTGGGGGCATCCAGTTCAGCCGGCGTGTAGGTGGGTGGGTGGGTGGGGGAAGGGGAGGGGAGGGGTGAGCAACAACATGTTGACTTGTTCGGGTGAGAGAGGGTGCAGAGTCTTTAGCGATACAACACAATTGCTTGGGTCCTTCCATGGCAGAGAGAAGGGAGGGGGGGGGGCAACACAATGAGACGACGATTTAGGCAAGGAAGGCGGCAACAGTCACCGTCGGCTAGAAGCGTGTCTGGTGTGGATGGGTGGGAACTTTTTTTCGGACAATTGTTGTACTGGTGGCCCCATTTTTTTACTTCGTAGGCACGGGCGCAGAAATTTGCTCAACAAAGGTGGGCAAACTATTGCTGTGAATTTGCGAAAATCCTACATTGACGAAAAATCCATACGGATTGGTTTTTACGGACCTGTCTTCCACTAAGGGGGTGTTTGGTTCCAGGAACTATTTGGTGTTGGAATTAAAAAAAGTCCCTAGCAAACCAAACAGGGTGGGACTTTTTTGAGACTTTTTACTAAAAGTCCTTGGAAGTATCTCCTTGAGAGTCTTTTTCAAAAAGTCCTACAGACTAAAAAAAATCCTAGAACTAGAGAACCAAACATCACCTAATTTTCAGGGGTGACCCCCCTCTTCCCATAAATACCCAACCGCAGTTTGACACGGTCGTCCGTAACGTCAGTATCGTATGAACCTGTCCGTAGCTCTAGCATCTCTCGTGAATTTGGGCCAAATACCTTTTGCGCTCCTCATCGCAACGTGAAGTTTTGTGTTGCTCGCCCATTCTTTTCAATTTCCGTTGGTCTTGTTGCCCCGGTAGCCGTTGCTCCCACGTCCACTCCCATCGGCTGCTCTGCTCCGTCAGCCGATGCTTTAAAAACGGCAACTCGCATTTCCCCCTGCTCTCTCCTAGCCGTTGCCCGACCCCCTCCCTTTGCCATCTTGGCGTCTGCGCCCCACAATTTTAATTGCCAGTATAGACCGGAAGCATCCTAAGCAGCAGCAGCAGCAGCAGCAATCAGTGCCCCACAGCCAGCCACACTGAATCAAGACTGCCGCCGAGGGAGAGGAGATTGATCGGGGAGGAGGATGAGAGGCCTCAGATCGCGGATCCTCCGGACCCTGCAGTCCTTCCCCAACGCCGCCGCCGCGCACTCCAACGCCCTCCTCCCGCCGCCCGACGCCGCCGCACCCGCGCCGTCGGAGGCCGGGCCCGAGCGGGCCGATGGCGACTGCCGGGGCGGCAACGACGACGACAAGGAGAACCTCTCGCCGGAGGCCAACCCGCGGAAGGCCAAGAAGATGAAGGTCACCTGCGACCGCGAATTGGGGAGTCCGGCGGCGATGTCTCCTGTGGAGCCCGGCGGGCCCTACCGCCGCCCCGAGCTCGAGTCGGCCAGCCTCTTTGATCCGGACCTCCTCGCCGCATTCCGCGGTGTCGTCGACGCGTACACGCAGGCGCTCGAGAAGACCCAGCGCCAGCCCATCGACGACGACGCTGACGACGACATCGCCGCCGCGCTGGACGCCGGCGGCCGCGACGAGGACCCGCTGGCTGGGCTCGAGAGCCGGTGCCCGCCCGGCGGGGCGCGCGCCGTGGTGCTCTACACCACGTCGCTGCGCGGAGTGCGCAAGACGTTCGAGGACTGCGCCACCGTGCGCCGCCTGCTCGACGGGCTCCGCGTCGCCTTCCTGGAGCGCGACGTCTCCATGCACGCGCCCTACCGGGACGAGCTCCGCGCGCTGCTGCCGCCTCCGCCGGGCCCCGGCGGCGCCGGCGCCAGCATGCCCCTGCCGCCGCGGCTGTTCGTGGACGGGAGGTACGTGGGCGGCGCGGACGAGGTGGTGGCGCTGCACGAGCGGTCGCGGCTCCGTCCGATGCTCCGGCGCGCCGCGCGGAGGGGCGCGGGCGACGCGGCCTGCGCGGTGTGCGGCGGCGACTGGTTCGTGGTGTGCGGCGGGTGCAGCGGCCGTCATTGGCTCTATGACGACGGCTCGGCCGCCGCCGTCGCCGCCAACCGCGTGCCGTGCCCCGGATGCAACGAGAACGGGCTGGTGCCGTGCCCCCTGTGCAGCTGAGGTGATCCCTGCGCTGCCCCGACAGACATGTACATCTTTTTTGTGTATTACCATGGCGACAGCAAAATTCTTTGAGATTGTTTCACCCTGTTGTAAGTAGTACTGTATAATTTATCAGACATTTCTTGTCTGCTCATTCACCCTGCAAATTGTGAAATCGATGAGTTTTTGTCGGACTTGCTCTGTATTGATACAGTCTGAATCGCAGAAGCCAGAAACAAATCGATGTCAATGCCTGCTGATGAGGTTGGTCTCCGAGGTACGTAACACTGACTGGTTTTGTGAAAAGAACCAGGGAGGTGTGGGTTCCCTTGTCTGGGTGCGTCTTTGGAGCGGCATGACAAGAAGCCAAGAATCGAAGAACACACATGTTTGGAGATGTGTGGCAGGCAAATTAGTACGTAGTGTAGTTTATTTCAGTTTTAACCATGTGTTCATAAACAAAAAATTACACTTATAGTTCCATAATGAAATCTTTGAACCACGATTTTGGCTGCTGAGGGAGTCTCTTGAGCCTCAACACCCTCATCAATGAACAGAACCATGATGCCCCATAATTTTATTTTATTTTTTGTTGGAAATACAGATGGCTCTGAACTCTCATGCTTTATTATCTTCCATCTGAAAAAGGCTGCAGCGGTGCTCCTATCATGTGTTGTGATTCGGCCAAGATACTGACTGCTCCTCGCCTCCTCCCCTAGTTCTCATTCTCAAGGTTATGCACCAAGGCAAGAGACACTCAAAACAGACATTTGCCCCGTTTTATACATAAATCCATTTGACTAAATTATACTCCCGCTGTAAACTAATATAAAAGCGTCTAGATCACTACATTAATGATCTAAACACTCTTATACTTCCTCCGTTCCAAAATATAGTGCGCCCGCGTTTTCCGAGGTCGAACTTTGACCATAAATTTAACGAACGAGACCGACTGCGGCGAGAGAAAAAGTTACATAATTAAAAACATATTTCGAATACGAATTCACTGATATAACTTTTGCTTCCGCCGCAATCGGTCTTGGTAGTTAAATTTACTGTCAAAGTTGAAGCACGGAGATAGAGAAAGCACTACATTATGAAATAGAGGGAGTATTAGTTTACAGAAAGAGTACATTGTATTAAGAAATTCTTGTACAAGTTGGTCGAATGAAAAGAAAAACTAGACTACACACGACCAACAAGGCATCAGGAGTGCGCTGTCGAACGGCGCCAACATTCCACCGAGCAACTGTGAGTTGCCAAACTGCAACTAGAAGAAACCTAAGAACCGACACCCAATGAACTCGCATATTTTGGGAGAAACCACAGGACTGTGCCTTAGTTCTGTTTTTCTATATACAAGGTTTTTGTGACACTTCTCGCGACCCTCTCGCGTCGCCTCCCTCGCGTGCGACTCGGGAAGGCTCCGCCGCCGTCGCCGCCAAGTCCCTCCAGCGCCCTTCTTCTCCTCCGCCGCTGTTGATGGTCGGGCCGGGCAAAGCCCGTGCGTGCGACGTCAGCGGCGGAGGGTCTCTCCTCCCGTTTCCGGATCCGCGGCGGCGCGGGCGTCCTGATCCGTGGGGTGCGGCCCTTCCGACGGTGTGCTGGATCCCGGAGTCAACAGACTCGGGGAGATGCACGGGTGCCCAAATTCATGGGTGTGGGACTCTCGGCAGCGTGCGGGCTCCCGGCGGCGGCGGGCTTGGGCGATTGCGTCGGCCGCGCGGTGTGAGATCTCGTCGCTCGTGGCGGATCTCGCCACTCCGGCCTTCGTGGAGAAATCTGGACCAGGGGCGGCGTCCTTGTTAGGCATGATGACGGCGTCCTCGGCTGGCGACATTCGCGGGGGGTGGATGGGCGGCGTCTTGACCGCGTGGGCGGTGAGTCACCGGTGGATCTCCTCCATGATGCAGGCTCTCTCCCGCTGCACTTGGTGGCTTACGATCGCGGTCGTCGGCCTCAGTGCGTTCGCGGGGGCTGGTAGAGGTGACATCGGATCGGAGGAAACTCTGGATAACTCGTTCATCCCGACGGTGGCGATGACCAGGGTCGCCGTTCTCCTACTTGCAGGCTCCGTCGAGGTCCATGCCCTCCACCCCGACCCCATGCCCGGGTGAAAACCCTAAATCTTCTTAGATTGGGCGGCGGCGGCACGGCGTGTGTCGTGCCCTTCTTGGAGGCGCCACCTGTGGCGTTTGTGTGCTCGGTTTGAGGAAGTGCAGGCGGAGGGGATGGGACCAGTGGCGGCAGGTGGTGTTTCACGTCGGAGGAGCGGCGTGGCATCTGGCACGTCGACAACGGCGGGTCTCAGCGGCATGGAGCAGCGGGGTCTCGCCGGTGGGCGTGTGATGATGGACGAGCGCAGGATGGTGGCGTTGTCTGACGTCATGATGGCGTCGAGGACAGCTAGACCGGGCAAGGTAGATGCAGCAGTAAAGCACTGAAGATGGATTGGTGACAGGTGGATGCGACAGCCTCATACCCGGCAGGCGTCCTTGTTGAGGAATTGAAGGAAATATACCCTAGAAGCAATAATAAAGTTGTTATTTATATTTCCTTATATCATGATAAATGTTTATTATTCATGCTAGAATTGTACTAACCGAAAGCTTAGTACATGTGTGAATACATAGACAAACAGAGTGTCACTGGTATACCTCTTCTTGACTAGCTCGTTTATCAAGATGGTTAAGTTTCCCAACCATGGAGAAAGAGTTGTCATTTGATGAACGGGATCACATCATTAGAGAATGATGTGATTGAATTGACCCATCCGTTAGTGATAACCCACAAGTATAGGGAATCAATTGTAGCCTCTTCCGATAAGTAAGAGTGTCGAACCCAACGAGAAGCTAAAGGTAGAACAAATATTCTCTCAATTTCTATCGACCACCGATACAACTCTACGCACGCTTGACGTTTGCTTTACCTAGAACAAGTATGAAACTAGAAGTACTTTGTAGGTGTTTTTGGATAGGTTTGCAAGATAATAAAGATTACGTAAATAAAAAATAGGGGCTATTTAGATAAAGACACAACTAAATTAGTTTTAGTAAAGAACTTTTTGTTACGAGAAAGTTATTTGTCCCTAGGCAATCGATAACTAGACCGGTAATCATTATTGCAATTTTATATGAGGGAGAGGCATAGGCTAACATACTTTCTCTACTTGGATCATATGCACTTATGATTGGAACTCTAGCAAGCATCCGCAACTACTAAAGATCATTAAGATAAAACCCAACCATAGCATTAAAGTATCAAGTCCTCTTTATCCCATACGCAACAACCCCCTTACTTGGGTTTGTGTTTCAGTCACTCACGCAACCCACTATAAGCGAATCATGAACGTATTGCAACACCCTAGAGCGGGGATCCCTCACGCTTGCGCGACACGAAGAGCACCATAGGACAGCACCAATAACAAAACATGCAACTCAAACCAATCACGATCATCAAATAACCATTAGGACAAAACAGATCTACTCAAACATCATAGGATAGCCATACATCATTGGGAAATAATATATAGCGTTGAACACCATGTTTAAGTAGAGATTACAGTGGGTAAGAGAGAGGTTACACTGCTGCATAGAGGGGGGGGAAAGAGTTGGTGATGGTGGCGATGAAGTTGTTGGTGAAGATTGCGGTGATGATGATGGCCCCCGGTGGCACTCTGGTGCCACCAGAAGCGAGGGGGAGAGAGCCCCCTCCTTCTTCTTCTTCTTCCTTGACCTCCTCCCTAGATGGGAGAAGGGTTTTTCCTCTGGTCCTTGGTCTCCATGGCATGGGAGGGGCAAGAGCCCCTCCGATATTGGATCTGTCTCTCTGTCTCTCTCTGTTTCTGCGTTCTCCTCTACTGCCCTTTCACCGTTTCTTTTATATCCGGAGATCCGTAACTCCGATTCGGTTGAAACCTTCGCCCAGATCTTTTTTTCAAAAATTAGCTTTCTTGCGGTCAAAGTAGAGCATCAACCGCCATACGGGTGGCCCACGAGGGTGGGGGCGCGCCTTCCTGTAGTGGTCGTGGGCCCCACCCTCGTGGCCACCCCGGGCACCATCTCGCGTTGATTTTCTTCCCAAAAATCACAAGCATTCCAAAATAATTCTCCGTCCATTTTTATCCCGTTTGGATTCCGTTTGATATGGATATTCCGCGAAACCAAAAACATGCAACAGACAGGAACTGGCACTGGGCTCTAGATCAATATGTTAGTCCTAAAAATAGTATAAAAAGTTGCCAAAAAGTATATGGAAGTTGTAGAATATTGGCATGGAACAATCAAAAATTATAGATACGACGGAGACGTATCAGCATCCCCAAGCTTAATTCCTGCTCGTCCTCGAGTAGGTAAATGATAAAAAAGATAATTTTTGATGTGGAATGCTACCTAGCATAATCTTGATCATATATCTAATCATGGCATGAATATTAAGATATGAGTTATTCAAAGCAATAGTCTATCATTTGATATAAAAACAATAATACTTCAAGCCTACTAATAAAGCAATCATGTCTTTTTAAAATAACATGGCCAAAGAAAGTTATCCCTTCAAAATCATATAGTCTGGCTATGCTCCATCTTCACCGCATAAAATATTCACATCATGCACAACCCCGATGACAAGCCGAGCAATTAGTTCATACTTTTTAACGCGCTTCAGCATTTTCAACCCTCACGTAATACATGAGCGTGAGCCATGGATATAGCACTATAGGTGGAATAGAATGGTGGTTGTGGAGAAGACAAAAAGGAGAGAAGATAGTCTCACATCAACTAGGCGTATCAACGGGCTATGGAGATGTCCATCAATAGATATCAATGTGAGTGAGTAGGGATTGCCATGCAACGGATGCACTAAGAGCTCTAAGTGTATGATAGCTCAGAATGAAAACTAAGTGGGTGTGCATCCAACTTGTTTGCTCATGAAGACCTCGGGCATTTGAGGAAGCCCATCATCGGAATATACAAGCCAAGTTCTATAATGAAAATCCCCACTAGTATATGAAAGTGATAACTCAAGAGACTCTCTATATGAAGAACATGGTGCTACTTTGAAGCACAAGTGTGGTAAAAGGATAGTAACATTGCCCCTTTTATTTTTATTTTTTTATTTGGCCTTTTTATTTGGCCTTTCTTTTTTATTTGGCCTTTCTCTTTTTTTGGGACAATGCTCTATTAATGATGATCATCACACTTTTATTTACTTACAACTCAATATTACAACTCGATACTAGAACAAAGATCTGACTCTATATGAATGCCTCCGGCAGTGTATCGGGATGTGCAATGATCTAGCGTAGCAATGACATCAAAAAACGGACAAGCCATGAAAACATCATGCTAGCTATCTTACGATCATGCAAAGCAATATGACAATGAATGCTCAAGTCATGTATATGATGATGATGGAAGTTGCATGGCAATATACTCGGAATGGCTATGGAAATGCCATAATAGGTAGGTATGGTGACTGTTTTGAGGAAGGTATATGGTGCGTTTATGGTACCGGCGAAAGTTACGCGATACTAGAGAGGCTAGCAATGATGGAAGGGTGAGAGTGCGTATAATCCATGGACTCAACATTAGTCATAAAGAACTCACATACTTATTGCAAAAGTTTATTAGCCCTCGAAGCAAAGTACTACTACGCATGCCCCTAGGGGGGTAGACTGGTAGGAAAAGACCATCGCTCGTCCCCGACCGCCACTCATAAGAAAGACAATCAATAAATACCTCATGCTCCGACTTCGTTACATAACGGTTCACCATACGTGTATGCTACGGGAATCACAAACCTCAACACAAGTATTTCTACTAATCCACAACTACTCACTATCATGACTCTAATATCACCATCTTTATATCGCAAAACTATTGCAAGGAATCAAACATATCATATTCAGTGATCTACAAGTTTTATATAGGATTTTATGACTAACCATGTGAATCCAATTCCTGTCATCTCTCTAAATAGATATAAGTGAAGCAAGAGAGTTTAATTCTTTCTACAAAAGATATGCTCACGCTCTAACAATTATAAGTGAAGCAAAAGGGCATTCTACAAATGAAGGTTGTCTATGTAAAGAGAAACATGCAATCCAAACTTCAAATGATATAAGTGAAGCACGTGAAGCATTCTATAAAGCCATACCCAAAAGATATAAGTGAAGTGCAAAGAGAATTCTATAAATCAATCAAGGACTGCCTCATACCAGCATGGTGCATCAAAGAAAAATAAAAACTAAATGCAAAAGACGCTCCGATATTGCACATATCGCATGAACGAAACGAATCCGAAAACATACCGATACTTGTTGAAGAAAGAGGGGATGCCTTCCGGGGCATCCCCGAGCTTAGACGCTTGAGTCTCCTTGAATGTTTACTTGGGGTGCCTTGGGCAACCCCAAGCTTGAGCTCTTGCCTCTCTTCCTTCTTCTCACATCGAGACCTTCTCGATCATCGAACACTTCATCCACACAAAACTTTAACAGAAAACTTGGTAAGATCCGTTAGTATAATAAAGCAAATCACTACTCTATGTACCATTTCAAACCAATTCATATTTTTTTTGCATTTTGTATACTGTAATATAACTTTTTCATGGCTTAGTCCACTAATATAAATTGATAGTTCCGACAAAACAAGCAAACTATGCATCAAAAACAGAATCTGTCTAAAACAGAACAGTCTGTAATAATCTGAACATTCACCATACTTCTGATACTTGAAAAATTCTACCAAAATTAGGAAAAATAAAACATTTTTATATAAATACATTGCAAAAAGAATCAGAACCATTTGACGTTCCAGCTAAAAATGTAAAATCGCGTGCTACAGCCAAAATTTCTGCCCTGCACCGTACAAACCATCAAGCAAATGTAAACATCCTAAAGGCAAACCTTGTCACATTATTTTTATAATACACTGGAATTGTACAAGGGGATACTTATTTTTATTGAAAAGTTTCTGTAATCAAGATTCACAAAGTTGCCATGAGCATGAACAAAGTTCAAGGAGCTCTCCCACTTCAATAATGCTTGTCTCTCTCACTTTCACTTTCCTTTTTGAAAAAGTTTTGGGTTCCCCTCTTTATTTTTGTTGTTTTTAAACTATATATGAAAGCACTCAACAGAAATAAAGGACTCTCTTAAACTTCCGGGTTGTCTCCCTGGCAGCGCTTTCTTTAAAGCCATTAAGCTAGGCATATAGTGCTCAAGTAATGAATCCACCCGGATCCCAAGGTATATCAAAGCCAATTTTAATTAACAATGATTTGTAATTTAGTAGTGAGCACAAAGTAACATATATCATGCAACAACGAAGTCTAACTCTCTTCCTATGGATCGGCATGTCATAAAAGAACAATTCATGCACACAAAGTAAAGGCCAATGCATAGCATAAGCAGTTTCTTGCAATTTTATCATATTGGAAACATAGAGAGGTGGAGATATAGTTCCTCTCTCATAATAATTGCAAGTAGGAGCAGCAAGCACATGCATATTATATTCATCAAAATCATCACGTGCAACGGTAAAAGGCAACCCATCAATATAATCCTTAATAAGGGCAAACTTCTCCGATATAGTGTAGTCGGGAGAATTCAAAAAAGATAATAGGACTATCATGTGTGGGTGCAATAGAAACAATTTCATGTTTAACATAAGGAACTATAGCAAGTTCATCTCCATAAGCATAATTCATATTGGCATCTTGGCCACACGCATAGCAAGCATCATCAAAAAGGGATATTTCAAGAGAATCAACAGGATCATAACAATCATCCTTCGGTGAGCACGAAGGGAAATTAAACAATGTATGAGTTGAAGAGTTACTCTCATTATAAGGTGGGCACGGGTAGCTAATTCGCTCTTCCTCCTTTTGTTCTTCGCTCTCTTCCTCATCTTTTTCATCCAATGAGCTCACAGTTTCATCAATTTCTTCCTCCATAGACTCATGCAAAATATTAGTCTCTTCTTGGACAGCGGGGTAGTCCTCAATTAATGGTTCAACATAGGAATTAGAAGCATAGTTATCATAGCAATATTTAAGTATGTCAAAATTTTCAGATTTGTAAAGAGTAGCATCATACGTTTCAATCAAAGAAGCAATTTCATAAGCACCCTTAAAAGCAACAAATTCTTCAATTTGTTGAACATCATAGTAACTATAAACACCTTTAGCATACAAAGATACGATTCCATTATCAGTAAACTCACATTGATAGGGAAGGTGTTTCTTAGGGTTTTCAGAACAACAAGTATTATCATATATTTCGCATAAATTCCAAGCATAGCATTGCAAATGATGAATTTGACCCAGTAAAATTTTCCCTTTTTCAGATATTCGGTGTCGCACATAACAAGCATGCTCATCTAAAGATTTGCCCTCAACTAAGCTAGTTGGGGTTTCAGCACGAGCACATAGGGATCGAAGATGATCCAAGTAATAAGCTTCAGAGGTGTGATAGATTTTGAGTGGTTTTTCAACCATTGGTTTAGTAGGTACAACTATTTTTTTTTGGTATTTT
Organism: Triticum aestivum; assembly: GCF_018294505.1. Taxonomy (NCBI): domain Eukaryota; kingdom Viridiplantae; phylum Streptophyta; class Magnoliopsida; order Poales; family Poaceae; genus Triticum; species Triticum aestivum. The sequence goes on from NC_057806.1 coordinate 572,671,091, forward strand.
GCGTTTCCTACCCATAACTAAAGATAGAAAACAACTAAGAACAACAAATAAAAATTACTTAGTGATAAAGCAAACAAGCACACACGAGAATATTCACCCCACACTATTGCTCCCCCGCAACGGCGCCAGAAAAAGGTCTTGATAACCCACAAGTATAGGGGATCAATTGTAGCCTCTTTCGATAAGTAAGAGTGTCGAACCCAACGAGGAGTTAAAGGCAGAACAAATATTCCCTCAAGTTCTATCGACCACCGATACAACTCTACACACGCTTGACGTTTGCTTTACCTAGAACAAGTATGAAACTAGAAGTACTTTGTATGTGTTTTTGGATAGGTTTGCAAGATAATAAAGATTACGTAAATAAAAAGTATGGGCTGTTTAGATAAAGACACAACTAAATTAGTTTTAGTAAAGAGCTTTTTGTTACGAGAAAGTTATTTGTCCCTAGGCAACCGATAACTAGACCGGTAATCATTATTGCAATTTTATATGAGGGAGAGGCATAGGCTAACATACTTTCTCTACTTGGATCATATGCACTTATGATTGGAACTCTAGCAAGCATCCGCAACTACTAAATATCATTAAGGTAAAACCCAACCATAGCATTAAAGTATCAAGTCCACTTTATCCCATACGCAACAATCCCCTTACTCGGGTTTGTGTTTCAGTCACCCACGCAACCCACTATAAGCGAATCATGAACGTATTGCAACAGCCTATAGCAGGGATCACTCACGCTTGCGCGACACGGAGAGCACCATAGGACAGCACCAATAATAAAACATGCAACTCAAACCAATCACAATCATCAAATAACCATTAGGACAAAACAGATCTACTCAAACATCATAGGATAGCCATACATCATTGGGAAATAATATATAGCGTTGAGCACCATGTTTAAGTAGAGATTACAGCGGGTAAGAGAGAGTTTACACCGCTGCATAGAGGGGGGAAGAGTTTGTGATGATGGCGGTGAAGTTGTTGGTGAAGATTGCGGTGATGATGATGGCCCCCGGTGGCACTCCGGTGCCACCGGAAGCGAGGGGGAGAGAGCCCCCTCCTTATTCTTCTTCCTTGACCTCCTCCCTAGATGGGAGAAGGGTTTCCCCTCTGGCCCTTGGTCTCCATGGCATGGGAGGGGCGAGAGCCCCTCCGAGATTGGATATGTCTCTCTGTCTCTCTCTGTTTCTGCGTTCTCCTCTGCTGCCCTTTCATCATTTCTTTTATATCCGGAGATCCGTAACTCCAATTGGGGTGAAACCTTCGCCCAGATCTTTTTTCCAAAAATTATCTTTCTTGCGGCCAAAGTAGAGCATTAACCGCCTTACGGGTGGCCCACGAGGGTGGGGGGTGTGTCTGCCTGTAGTGGCCGTGAGCCCCACCCTCGTGGCCACCTCGGGCACCGTCTCGCGTTGATTTTCTTCCCAAAAATCTCAAATATTCCAAAATAATTCTCCGTCCATTTTTATCCCGTTTGGATTCTGTTTGATATGGATATTCTGCGAAACCAAAAACATGCAACAAACAGGAACTGGCACTGAAAGGGCATTTCCCTACTTTATATTTTGGATGATGATGACAACCCTTTGTTGGTCTAATCGTGTGCTATACGTTTCAGGTTCTCGATGCTTAGGCTTACATCGGATTGCTATTGCCTCTCGTAGGAAAAGATCGAAGACGTGTCCTCTACGCTTTTATTCTCTTTGGTCGTAGGGAACCCGTACTATCAAGAGGGAATCCTCATTAGAAAGCACTGGGGGAATCTTTTCACGTACACGTTCATCACCCCTCTTTGTCTTCCTCAGGTGTTAGAGAGTGAGAGTTTTTCCTTGTCTCTTCCCCTATCCTTCCTGCTCACTGTTTCTGCCCAGCGGTTGTACCGCTCTCTGGAGCGGTTGTACCGCTGGATCTTGTCGCTCACCAGCTTTGCTCGAGCAGTTGTACCGCCGCCTCCGGGCGGTGGTACCGCCACCATGCTCTGCAACTGCTGGGGCGGTGGTTCCGTCCATGCACCGCTCAAGTACCGCTCGCGCTTCTGTTTTGATGCGGTTCTTGGGCGGTAGTGGCCCGGTTGGTCCGGTCGTTCCACGATGACTGGTACCGCCGGTGGTCCGAGCGGTTCTTCCGCTTGGAACTTAGCCGCCCAAGAGATCAAGGCCATGCGGTTGTTCCGGCCAGGCACCGCCCAAGTATCGGTCAAGCTCCTGTTTTGATGCGGTGGTTGTGCGGTGGCCAGGCGGTTAGTCCGGTTATTTTTCTTAACCGATACTACCGCCCACCTGTCCGGTTGTACCGCTTGGTAGGTTCTGTAGATACACCGTGAGTCCCGGTTGTACCGGGACGAGGACTGGTTGTACCGCTGCAGTGCAAAAAACGCAGTAACGGTTGGAATTGAGGGCTACTATATAAGTGAGCTTCTCCCACCTACCACTCTTGCCTTTGACCTCTCTCACTCCACCATTAATGCACTTCAAGCTCTCTTGCCCGATCTCTCTCTCTAGCCACTCAAACTTGTTGATTTGCTAGGTATTGAAGGAGGAGACCTAGATCTACACTTCCACCAAAGGATATTTGCTTCCCCCATACTTTCTTGTGTGGATTTTGTTACTCTTGGGTGTTTGAGCACCCTAGATGGTTGAGGTCACCTCGGAGCCATATTCCAGTGTGGTGAAGCTTCATGGTTTCGTTGGGAGCCTCTAATTAAGTTGTGGAGAGAGCCCCAACCTTGTTTGTAAAGGTTCGGTCGCCGCCTTCAAGGGCACCAATAGTGGAATCACGACATTTCGCATTGTGTGAGGGCGTGAGGAGAATACGGTGGCCCTAGTGGCCTTTTGGGGAGCATTTAGCCTCCACACCACTCCAACGGAGACGTACTTCCTCTCAAAGGGAAGGAACTTCGGCAACACATCCTCGTCTCCACCGTCTCCACTCTTGGTTATCTCGTGCCTTTATTTGAGCAAGCTTATTTGTTTCATATCACTTGCTTGCTTGTGTTCCTATCCTTGTTGCATCATATAGGTTGCTCACCTAGTTGCATATCTAGACAACCTACTTTGATGCAAAGTTTAAATTATTAAAGAAAAGCTAAAAATTGTTAGTTGCCTATTCACCCCTCCCCTCTAGTCAACCATATCGATCCTTTCAATTGGTATCAGAGCCTCGTCTCTTTATTAAGGACTTTACCGTCCAAAGAGTATGGTTGATACCGTAGATGGTGTGGAGGAACACTCCGGTGTGAATCCGACCTCGTCTACGGGCGATGGGGGAACCTCGGTCTCTCGTGAGGAGTTCAATGTGGCCTTAAAGACATTGAAAACCTCCATGACGGCCGAAGTTGTAAGCATGTTTACTAAATTTCTTGAGGGGCTTAAACTATCACCGCACCGTTGAAAGTGGGTGACCCCACCGACAAGGTGACGGATGCTATCCCCGACAAGGGGGAAGCTAGTAGTGAAAAGGCTCCTTCTTCTAGTGGTAAGAATGGCACCGGCATCTTTGCCCATGTGGAACCACCACTTGTTTATGGTGGATCGGTTCCTTCCACTCATTTGAATCATGCTGGTCCTCCCCCTAAGATTGTGAAAAATGAGGACTTTGATTCTTGGGTTTACCGCTTTAAACGTCATTTAAATCATGTGAACACTAACCTTTGGAGAATCATTGAAGAAGGTTTCTATCCGCATGATCCAAGCAACTTCACTCCTCAAGAAGCCACAGACAATCAATTCAATGAGAATGCTCTCTTCATCATTCAAGATGCAATTCCACCCAAAGACCTACCTCATCTTCATCCCTCTGCCTTGGCCACAGATGCATGGCATTGTGTTGTCTCTCTCTACCGGGGAAGCGCAAGCATTCAACGCTCCAACTATGAAGTGGTACAAGATGAGGCCGATGAGTTTGCAATGAAAGAAGATGAAGAACCTCGTGAGCTTTATCGGAGAGTAACCAAACGTGTAGTCTCACTACGAGATCACGGGAGCAAGGACACGGATGACAATTGGATCAAGTGCAAATTCCTCAAGGCAATGATGCCCTATCACAAGGCCATGTCCTCCATCATTCGTCAAAGACCGGACTTCCACACTTTGACCTCAAGCGAAGTGTTGGATGAGTTTGTGGCCATGAACATTTTGGACAAGACCGCCGATAATGCGGTGCTTCGTTCTCAAAGGGCAAAGAGGCCTAACCTTGCATTGAAGGCCAAGCTCACCGTTGAAGAAGAAGAAGAGGAAGAAGAGGAGAGCAACCCCGAAGATATGAAGTATGCATATCATGAACACATGGCACTTGCTTCAAGGCAATTTTGGAGCAAGAAAAACTCGAGGCCAAACTTTAGAAAAAACAACTCAAGTGGCACGAAGAGCAAGCAACATGTAAGGACTTGCTACAATTGCGGCAACGTGAGTCATTTTGTTGCGGAATGCCCGTATGAGAAGAGGGAAGACAATGGTGGCAAGCTCATCCGAAAGGACAAGGCCAAGTCGTTCCCCAACAAGAGCAACTTCACCAAGAAGACTCCTCCCAAGGCATTGGTGGTACAAGAAGAGTACAATGAGGATGATGACGATGATGAAAGTGATGAGTCGGTTGCCATTGTTGGAAATATTCCCTAGAGGCAATAATAAAAGTATTATTATATTTCATTGTTCATGATAATTGTCTTTTATTCATGCTATAACTGTATTATCCGGAAATCGTAATACACGTGTGAATACTTAGACCACAATATGTCCCTGGTAAGCCTCTAGTTGACCAGCTTGTTGTGATCAACAGATAGTCATGGTTTCCTGACTATGGACATTGGATGTCGTTGATAACGGGATCACATCATTAGGAGAATGATGTGATGGACAAGACCCAATCCTAAGCATAGCATAAAAGATCGTGTAGTTCGTATTGCTAGAGCTTTGTCAATGTCAAGTATCTCTTCCTTAGACCATGAGATCGTGTAACTCCCGGATACCGTAGAAGTGCCTTGGGTGTATCAAACGTCACAACGTAACTGGGTGACTATAAAGGTGCATTACAGGTATCTCCGAAAGTAGCTGTTGGGTTGACACGGATCGAGACTGGGATTTGTCACTCCGTATGACGGAGAGGTATCTCTGGGCCCACTCGGTAATGCATCATCATATTGAGCTCAATGTGACCAAGGTGTTTGACACGGGATCATGCATTACGGTACGAGTAAAGTGACTTGCCGGTAACGAGACTGAACAAGGTATTGGGATACCGACGATCAAGTCTCGGGCAAGTAACGTACCGATTGACAAAGGGAATTGCATACAGGGTTTGATCGAATCCTCGACATCGTGGTTCATCCGATGACAACATGGAGGAGCATGTGGGAGCCATCATGGGTATCCAGATCCCGCTGATGGTTATTGACTGAGAGCGTCTCGGTCATGTCTGCATGTCTCCCGAACCCGTAGGGTCTACACACTTAAGGTTCGGTGACGCTAGGGTTATGAAGATATGTATATGCAGAAACCCGAATGTTGTTCGGAGTCCCGGATGAGATCCCGGACGTCACAAGGAGTTCCGGAATGGTCCGGAGGTAAAGAATTATATATAGGAAGTGCTATTTCGGGCATCGGGACAAGTTTCGGGGTTATCGGTATTGTACCGGGACCACCGGAAGGGTCCCGGGGGTCCACCGGGTGGGGCCACCTGTCCCCGGGGGCCACATGGGCTGTAGGGGGTGCGCCTTGGCCTTCATGGGCCAAGGGCACCAGCCCCTATAGGCCCATGCGCCTAGGGTTTCCCCCTAGGAGGAGTCCTAGTGGTGGAAGGCACCCCTAGGTGCCTTGGGGGGGAGGGAAACCTCCCCTAGGCCGCCGCCCCCCCTAGTAGATCTCATCCACTAGGGCCGGCGCCCCCCTGGCACCCCTATATATAGTGGGGGAGAGGAGGGACTTCATACACCAGCCCCTGGCGCCTCCATCTCCCCCCGTTACGTCTCTCCCTCGTAGTCTCGGCGAAGCCCTGCTGCTGTGACGCCCTGCATCCACCACCACGCCGTCGTGCTGCTGGATCTTCATCAACCTCTCCTTCCCCCTTGCTGGATCAAGAAGGAGGAGACGTCTCCCGTCCCGTACGTGTGTTGAACGCGGAGGTGCCGTCCGTTCGGCGCTGGTCATTGGTGATTTGGATCACGTCGAGTACGACTACATCATCACCTTGCAAGCTTCCGCACGCGATCTACAAGTGGTATGTAGATGCAAACTCTCTCCCTTGACTCGCTGCTTAGATGAACTCATAGATGGATCTTGGTGAAACCGTAGGAAAAATTTTAATTTTCTGCAACGTTCCCCAACAGTGGTATCAGAGCTAGGTCTATGCGTAGTTCTCTTTGCACGAGTAGAACACAATTTTGTTGTGGACGTGGATTTTGTCATCTTACTTGCCTCTACTAGTCTTTTCTTGCTCAACGGTATTGTGGGATGAAGCGGCCCGGACCAACCTTACACGTACGCTTACGTGAGACCGGTTCCACCGACTGACATGCACAAGTTGCATAAGGTGGCTGGCGGGTGTCTGTCTCTCCCACCTTAGTTGGAGCGGAATCGATGAACAGGGCCCTTATGAAGGGTAAATAGAAGTTGACAAAATCACGTTGTGGTGATTCGTAGGTAAGAAAACGTTCTTGCTAGAACCCAATTGCAGCCACGTAAAGATGCAACAACAATTAGAGGACGTCTAACTTGTTTTTGCAGCGATTGATCATGTGATGTGATATGGCCAGAAGTTGTGATGAATGATGAATTGTGATGTATGAGATCATGTTCTTTGTAATAGGATTCACGACTTGCATGTCGATGAGTATGACAACCGGCAGGAGCCATAGGAGTTGTCATTATTTTTTGTATGACCTGCGTGTCATTGAATAACGTCATGTAAACTACTTTACTTTATTGCTAAACGTTAGTCATAGAAGTAGAAGTAGTCGTTGGCGTGACAACTTCATGAAGACACGATGATGGAGATCATGATGATGGAGATCATGGTGTCAAGCCGGTGACAAGATGATCATGGAGCCCCGAAGATGAAGATCAATGGACCTATATGATATTGGCCATATCATGTCACAACTATATAATTGCATGCGATGTTTATTATGTTTTATGCATCTTGTTTACTTAGGACGACGGTAGTAAATAAGATGACCCCTTATAAAATTTCAAGAAGTGTTCTCCCCTAACTGTGCACCGTTGCTACAGTTCGTCGCTTCTAAGCACCACGTGATGATCGGGTGTGATGGATTCTTACGTTCACATACAACGGGTGTAAGACAGTTTTACACAGCGAAAACACTTAGGGTTAACTTGACGAGCCTAGCATGTGCAGACATGGCCTCGGAACACGGAGAACGAAAGGTCGAACACGAGTCGTATGGAAGATACGATCAACATGAGAATGTTCACCGACGATGACTAGTCCGTCTCACGTGATGATCGGACACGGCCTAGTCGACTCGGATCGTGTAACACTTAGATGACTAGAGGGATGTCTAATCTAAGTGGGAGTTCATAATTTGATTAGAACTTTATTATCATGAACTTAGTCTAAAACCTTTGCAAATATGTCTTGTAGATCAATGGCCAACGCTAATGTCAACATGAACTTCAACGCGTTCCTAGAGAAAACCAAGCTGAAAGATGATGGCAGCAACTATATGGACTGGGTCCGGAACCTGAGGATCATCCTCATAGCTGCCAGGAAACAATATGTCCTAGAAGGACCGCTAGGTGACGCTCCCGTCCCAGAGAACCAAGACATTATGAATGCTTGGCAGTCTCGTGCTGATGATTACTCCCTCGTTCAGTGCGGCATGCTTTACAACTTAGAACCGGGGCTCCAAAAGCGTTTTGAGCATCACGGAGCATATGAGATGTTCGAAGAGCTGAAACTAGTTTTCCAAGCTCATGCCCGGGTCGAGAGATATGATGTCTCCGACAAGTTCTACAGTTGTAAGATGGAGGAAAACAGTTCTGTCAGTGAGCACATCCTAAAGATGTCTGGGTTGCACAACCGTATGACCCAGCTGAACATTAACCTCCCAGATGAGGCGGTCATTGACAGAATCCTCCAGTCGCTCCCACCAAGCTACAAGAGCTTTGTGATGAACTACAACATGCAGGGGATGGAAAAGACCATTCCTGAAGTGTTCTCGATGCTGAAGTCAGCAGAGGCTGAAATCAAGAAAGAGCATCAAGTGTTGATGGTCAATAAGACCACTAAGTTCAAGAAGGGCAAGGGTAAGAAGAACTTCAAGAAGGACGGCAAAGATGTTGCCACGCCTGGTAAACCAGTTACCGGGAAGAAGTCAAAGAATGGACCCAAGCCTGAGACTGAGTGCTTTTATTGCAAGGGGAAGGGTCACTGGAAGCGGAACTGCCCCAAATACTTAGCAGATAAGAAGGCCGGCAACACCAAAGGTATATTTGATATACATGTGATTGATGTGTACCTTACCAGTAATCGTAGTAACTCCTGGGTATTTGATACCGGTGCCGTTGCTCATATTTGTAACTCACAGCAGGAGCTGCGAAATAAACGGAGACTGGCAAAGGACGAGGTGACGATGCGCGTCGGGAATGGTTCCAGAGTCGATGTGATCACCGTCGGCACGCTGCCTCTACATTTACCTACGGGATTAGTTTTGAACCTTAATAATTGTTATTTAGTGCCAAGTTTGAGCATGAACATTGTATCAGGATCTCGTTTAATACGAGATGGCTACTCATTTAAGTCTGAGAATAATGGTTGTTCGATTTATATGAGAGATATGTTTTATGGTCATGCTCCGATGGTCAATGGTTTATTCTTAATGAATCTCAAGCGTAATATTACACATGTTCATAGTGTAGATGCCAAAAGATTTAAAGTTGATAACGATAGTCCCACATACTTGTGGCACTGCCGCCTTGGTCACATTGGTGTCAAGCGCATGAAGAAGCTCCATGCCGATGGACTTTTAGAGTCTCTTGATTATGAATCGTTTGACACGTGCGAACCATGCCTCTTGGGCAAAATGACCAAGACTCCGTTCTCCGGAACAATGGAGCGAGCAACCAACTTGTTGGAAATCATACATACCGATGTGTGCGGTCCAATGAGCGTTGAGGCTCGCGGAGGATATCGTTATGTTCTCACTCTCACAGATGACTCGAGTAGATATGGGTATGTCTACTTAATGAAACACAAGTCTGAGACCTTTGAAAAGTTCAAGGAATTTCAGAATGAGGTAGAGAATCAATGTGACCGAAAGATAAAATTCTTACGATCAGATCGTGGAGGAGAATACTTAAGTCACGAATTTGGTACACACTTAAGGAAATGTGGAATCGTTTCACAGCTCACGCCGCCTGGAACACCTCAGCGAAACGGTGTGTCCGAACGTCGTAATCGCACCCTATTGGATATGGTGCGGTCTATGATGTCCCTTACCGATTTACCGCTATCATTTTGGGGATACGCTCTAGAGACAGCTACATTCACTTTAAATAGGGCACCGTCTAAATCCGTTGAGACGACACCGTATGAATTATGGTTTGGGAAGAAACCTAAGCTGTCGTTTCTAAAAGTTTGGGGATGCGATGCTTATGTCAAGAAACTTCAACCTGAAAAGCTCGAACCCAAGTCGGAAAAATGCGTATTCATAGGATACCCTAAGGAAACTGTCGGGTACACCTTCTACTTAAGATCCAAAGGCAAGATCTTTGTTGCCAAGAACGGATGCTTTCTGGAAAAAGAGTTTCTCTCGAAAGAAGTAAGTGGGAGGAAAGTAGAACTCGATGAAGTACTACCTCTTGAGCGGGAAAGTGGCGCAGCGCAGGAAACCGTTCCTGTGATGCCCACACCAACTGAAGAGGAAAACAATGATAATGATCAAGGTACTTCGGATCAAGTTACTGCTGAACTTCGTAGGTCCACAAGGACACGTTCCGCACCAGAGTGGTACGGCAACCCTGTCCTGGAAATCATGTTGTTAGACAACAATGAACCTTCGAACTATGAAGAAGCAATGGCGGGCCCGGATTCCAACAAATGGCTTGAAGCCATGAAATCCGAGATAGAATCCATGTATGAAAACAAAGTATGGACTTTGACAGACTTGCCCGATGATCGGCGAGCGATAGAAAACAAATGGATCTTTAAGAAGAAGACGGACGCGGATGGTAATATTACCATCTATAAAGCTCGACTTGTCGCTAAGGGTTATCGACAGGTTCAAGGGATTGACTACGACGAGACATTCTCTCCCGTAGCAAAGCTAAAGTCCGTCCGAATCATGTTAGCAATTGCCGCATACTATGATTATGAGATATGGCAGATGGACGTCAAAACAGCATTCCTTAACGGGCATCTTAAGGAAGAACTGTATATGATGTAGCCGGAAGGTTTTGTCGATCCTCGGAACGCTAACAAAGTATGCAAGCTCCAGCGATCCATTTATGGACTGGTGCAAGCATCTTGGAGTTGGAACATTCGCTTTGATGAGATGATCAAAGCGTTTGGGTTTATGCAGACTTATGGAGAAGCCTGCGTTTACAAGAAAGTGAGTGGGAGCTCTGTAGCATTTCTCATATTATATGTAGATGACATACTCCTGATGGGAAATAATATAGAATTTCTGGACAGCATTAAGGCCTACTTGAATAAGTGTTTTTCAATGAAGGACCTTGGAGAAGCTGCTTATATATTAGGCATCAAGATCTATAGAGATAGATCGAGACGCCTCATAGGTCTTTCACAAAGCACATACCTTGATAAGATTTTGAAGAGATTCAGAATGGATCAGTCCAAGAAGGGGTTCTTGCCTATGTTACAAGGTATGAGACTGAGCTCAGCTCAGTCACCGACCACGGCAAAGGATAAAGAAGAGATGAGTGTCATCCCCTATGCTTCAGCCATAGGATCTATTATGTATGCCATGCTGTGTACCAGACCCGATGTAAACCTTGCCGTAAGTTTGGTAGCAAGATACCAAAGTAATCCCGGCAAGGAACACTGGACAACGGTCAAGAATATCCTGAAGTACCTGAAAAGGATGAAGGACATGTTTCTCGTTTATGGAGGAGACGAAGAGCTCGTCGTAAAGGGTTACGTCGACGCTAGCTTCAACTCAGATCTGGATGACTCTAAGTCACAAACCGGATACGTGTATATGTTGAATGGTGGAGCAGTAAGCTGGTGCAGCTGCAAGCAGAGCGTCGTGGCGGGATCTACGTGTGAAGCGGAGTACATGGCAGCCTCGGAGGCAGCACATGAAGCGATTTGGGTGAAGGAGTTCATCACCGACCTAGGAGTCATACCCAATGCGTCGGGGCCGATCAAACTCTTCTGTGACAACACTGGAGCTATTGCCCTCGCCAAGGAGCCCAGGTTTCACAAGAAGACCAGGCACATCAAGCGTCGTTTCAACTCCATCCGTGAAAATGTTCAAGATGGAGACATAGAGATTTGCAAAGTGCACACGGATCTGAATGTCGCAGATCCGCTGACTAAACCTCTCTCGCGTGGAAAACATGATCAACACCAGAACTCTATGGGTGTTCGATTCATCACAATGTAACTAGATTGGTGACTCTAGTGCAAGTGGGAGACTGTTGGAAATATGCCCTAGAGGCAATAATAAAAGTATTATTATATTTCATTGTTCATGATAATTGTCTTTTATTCATGCTATAACTGTATTATCCGGAAATCGTAATACACGTGTGAATACTTAGACCACAATATGTCCCTGGTAAGCCTCTAGTTGACCAGCTTGTTGTGATCAACAGATAGTCATGGTTTCCTGACTATGGACATTGGATGTCGTTGATAACGGGATCACATCATTAGGAGAATGATGTGATGGACAAGACCCAATCCTAAGCATAGCATAAAAGATCGTGTAGTTCGTATTGCTAGAGCTTTGTCAATGTCAAGTATCTCTTCCTTAGACCATGAGATCGTGTAACTCCCGGATACCGTAGAAGTGCCTTGGGTGTATCAAACGTCACAACGTAACTGGGTGACTATAAAGGTGCATTACAGGTATCTCCGAAAGTAGCTGTTGGGTTGACACGGATCGAGACTGGGATTTGTCACTCCGTATGACGGAGAGGTATCTCTGGGCCCACTCGGTAATGCATCATCATATTGAGCTCAATGTGACCAAGGTGTTGGACACGGGATCATGCATTACGGTACGAGTAAAGTGACTTGCCGGTAACGAGACTGAACAAGGTATTGGGATACCGACGATCAAGTCTCGGGCAAGTAACGTACCGATTGACAAAGGGAATTGCATACAGGGTTTGATCGAATCCTCGACATCGTGGTTCATCCGATGACAACATGGAGGAGCATGTGGGAGCCATCATGGGTATCCAGATCCCGCTGATGGTTATTGACTGAGAGCGTCTCGGTCATGTCTGCATGTCTCCCGAACCCGTAGGGTCTACACACTTAAGGTTCGGTGACGCTAGGGTTATGAAGATATGTATATGCAGAAACCCGAATGTTGTTCGGAGTCCCGGATGAGATCCTGGACGTCACAAGGAGTTCCGGAATGGTCCGGAGGTAAAGAATTATATATAGGAAGTGCTATTTCGGGCATCGGGACAAGTTTCGGGGTTATCGGTATTGTACCGGGACCACCGGAAGGGTCCCGGGGGTCCACCGGGTGGGGCCACCTGTCCCCGGGGGCCACATGGGCTGTAGGGGGTGCGCCTTGGCCTTCATGGGCCAAGGGCACCAGCCCCTATAGGCCCATGCGCCTAGGGTTTCCCCCTAGGAGGAGTCCTAGTGGTGGAAGGCACCCCTAGGTGCCTTGGGGGGGAGGGAAACCTCCCCTAGGCCGCCGCCCCCCCTAGTAGATCTCATCTACTAGGGCCGGCGCCCCCCCTGGCACCCCTATATATAGTGGGGGAGAGGAGGGACTTCATACACCAGCCCCTGGCGCCTCCATCTCCCCCCGTTACGTCTCTCCCTCGTAGTCTCGGCGAAGCCCTGCTACTGTGACGCCCTGCATCCACCACCACGCCGTCGTGCTGCTGGATCTTCATCAACCTCTCCTTCCCCCTTGCTGGATCAAGAAGGAGGAGACGTCTCCCGTCCCGTACGTGTGTTGAACGCGGAGGTGCCGTCCGTTCGGCGCTGGTCATCGGTGATTTGGATCACGTCGAGTACGACTACATCATCACCTTGCAAGCTTCCGCACGCGATCTACAAGTGATATGTAGATGCAAACTCTCTCCCTTGTCTCGTTGCTTAGATGAACTCATAGATGGATCTTGGTGAAACCGTAGGAAAATTTTTAATTTTCTGCAACGTTCCCCAACAGCCATGGCCTCCGTTGCCATTGCGACGACTCCACGGGTGTCTCTCTTCGACTCACCCAATGAGAGCATCACCGCCAAGTGCCTCATGGCTAAAGCCACCAACAAGGTAACCTCCAACATCAAAACTACCATCATTAATCATCCTTCTCTAGCGGATAGCATTAATGAACTTGAGGAAGATAATGTGGAGGCTAACGAGTTTGGGGCCTTTATGGGCAAACTCAAGGGAAAATCCAAGAAGCACTTTGTTGCTCTCTTGGAACAACTTGGTGAAGCCAATGACATGATCGAGGCTCACGAAAACACCATCACTAAGATGGAAGGGCATAGTCGTGACTATGCCGATGAGATTTCGGATCTTTCCAATGCTCTTGAGGAAGAGCGTGGTCTTCGTTTGGCTCTTGAGGAGTCACACAACGTTGATCATGCTAAGTTAAAGAAAGATTATGATCATGTCCTCATTGTTTCTCATGTGCTAAACTCCGAGAAGGCCGAACTTGAGGTTGATTTTGCTAGACTCAAAGAGGAGTTTGATCTACTTGACAAGGCTCACAAGGTCTTGAAGGGTGCTCATGCTAGCCTCAAAGAGTCTCATGATCAACTTCAAGTAAAGCTAACCAAGGAAAATGCCACTTTCCCTCGTATGATGTTAATTGATAATGCAAATGCTACTAACCCGTGTTGTGAGCATGTGCATCTCATTGAGGAGAACGCTAAGCTAAAGGGGCAACTTGAGAGAGGTCTTGCGACTTGCATACAAGGCAAGAAGAACCTCAATGATCTCTTGATCAACCAAAAGGGAGTTGTGGCCAAGGAAGGGGTTGGGTACGTGCCCGACTCCAAGAACAAGAAGAAGAATGACAAGACTAAACGACCTCCTCCTCTCATGCAAACCTTTGTGAAGGAGGGAGAGAGTGTCTCCGAGGAGAAGAAGAAGAACATTGCAAAGGGCGGCAATGTCAAGAAGGGCAATGCCACCCCTCCCAACAAAGCCGGCGATTTTAATCCTTCTTATGTGTTATGCCGTGCTAGTGATGGGCATGTTTATGCCAAATTTGTTGGTTCTCTTCATGAATACATTGAATGGTCTATTTGGGTTCCAAAGACCCTTGTTACTAACATCAAAGGACCCATTACAAAATGGGTACCTAAAACCAAGCATTGATCTCTTGTAGGTGTTTGCTTCCGATGGGGGATCATGGTTGCTCGATAGCGGAGCTACAAATCATATGACCGGAAGCAAGGACTTGGTGGTGGATGTGCACAAGGTTCCATCTATGCCCACCAATGTCGAGTGGGGTGACGCCTCATCTTCTAAGGTATTGGGACTTGGCAAGGTAGTCATCTCTCATGATCTCACGATCGAGAAGGTCGTGCTTGTTGAGTCCCTTGCATACAATTTACTTTCCGTTCGTCAACTTGCAATCATGGGCTTTGCCACTTTCTTTGACATCGATACCGTGGCCCTCTTGTGGAGCAAGACTCTTAAAGTAGCCTTTGTTGGGCATGTCGAGAATGGTCTATATGTGATTAACTTTTCGGAGCGACCCACTAAGACCGCGACGTGCCTAATGGCTAAAGTTGATGTGGGATGGCTTTGGCATCGCCGTTTAGCCCATGTCAATATGAGATCTTTGCAAAGTCTCCTCAAGGGGGACCATGTCCATGGACTAACGAATGTTAGTTTTGCTAAAGATCGTGCTTGCAGTGCTTGTATCGAAGGAAAGCTACATGAGAAGGCTCACCCTCCCACGACTATCATTTATTCAAAGAGGCCTTTGGAGCTCCTTCACATGGATCTCTTTGGGCCTCTATCCTTCGATAGTCTTGGAGGTAGGAAGTATTGCTTGGTGATTGTGGATGACTACTCAAGGTACACGTGGGTGTATTTCTTCAAGAGGAAGAGCGAGACCCAACAAACTGTCATTGACTTTGCAAATGAAGCACAATGTCAACACAATGCAAAGATCTTGACAATAAGAAGTGACAATGGCACCGAGTTCAAGAACTACACCTTGGATGAGTTTCTTAGTGATGAGGGAATCAAGCATCAATATTCCGCACCCTACACCCCTCAACAAAACGGTGTTGCGAAGAGGAAGAACCGGACGTTGATGGATGCGGCAAGGACCATGATGGCGGAGTTCAAGTCTCAACTTTTGGGTCAAAGCC
This sequence comes from Triticum aestivum, assembly GCF_018294505.1. NCBI lineage: Eukaryota > Viridiplantae > Streptophyta > Magnoliopsida > Poales > Poaceae > Triticum > Triticum aestivum. Next base: position 572,686,609 of record NC_057806.1, read on the forward strand.
ATCAGCACCGCGTGTCATGCATCCAATCGGCTCTACCTCCGCAAGGGCTTGAACAAGACTCCATATGAGATACTCACCGATAACAAGCCCAACCTCAAGTACTTCCGGGTATTCGGGTGTAAGTGTTTCATTCTCAAAAAAGGTGTTCGGTTGTCTAAATTTGAGGCTAGAGCTTATGAGGGCATATTTGTTGGTTATGCTACAAACTCTCATGCTGACCGTGTCCTCAATAAATCCACGAGACTTATTGAGGAGACATGTAACGTGGAGTTTGATGAGAATAACGACTCTCAAGTGGAGCAAAGTGGCACTTGTGATGTAGGTGATGAAATTCCTCCCCAAGCCATAAGAAGAATGGGTGTTGGCTTTATCCTACCCATTGAGGAACCCCTTGTGGCCGAAGGAGAAGGACAAAGCTCCACTCAAGTGGAGCCATCACCAACCCAAGGCCCACACGCTTCCGAAGAACAACATGAAGGCCCTCATCCTCAAGAACATGAACAATGGCAAGATCACACTCAATACGGTGTTGACCCATCAAGTGATGCCCAAGGTCAAGTTCTCTCCTCCGAGCAAGTTCAAGAACAAGAACAAGCCCAAGACGACGCTCAAGATGATCAAGTGACCACTTCTCGTCTCACCCTCGAGGAGGAATTAGAGCGTCGTGCCGCCAAGGTTGCTTCCAAGCTCTCCACCAAGGATCATCTCATGACGAATGTGCTTGGAAGCTTAAGAAAGGGGGTAAGCACTCGTAGACAATTAGCAAATTATTGTGAGCATCACGCGTTTGTCTCTTGTGTGGAACCCCACAAGGTCTATGAGACGTTAGAAGATCCGGATTGGCTCAATGCCATGCATGAAGAACTCAACAACTTCGAGCGCAACAAAGTGTGGAGATTGGTGCCAAGACCGACCGGGAATCACAATGTCATAGGAACCAAGTGGATATTTAAGAACAAGCAAGATGCCCATGGGATTATCATTCGCAACAAGGCTCATTTGGTAGCACAAGGCTACTCCCAAGTCGAGGGTATCGACTACGGTGAAACCTTTGCTCCCATTGCTCGTCTTGAATCCATTCGCATGTTGATTGCATATGCTTCTCATCATAACTTTAAGTTACAACAAATGGATGTGAAGAGTGCTTTTCTTAATGGTCCTATTAATGAATTGGTTTACGTCAAGCAACCCCCCGAGTTCGAGGATCCCTACCTTCCCGATCATGTGTATCAACTCGATAAGGCACTCTATGGCCTTAAACAAGCCCCACGTGCGTGGTATGACCACCTTACCGAGTTGTTACAAGATCGTGGTTTTGAAGTTGGGCTAATCGACCCCACTCTTTTTACTAAGAAGGTCAAAGGGGAGTTGTTTGTGTGCCAATTATATGTTGATGACATTATCTTTGGTTCTCCTAACAAAGCTTTCAATGAGGAATTTGCCGCTCTCATGACCTTAAAGTTCGAGATGTCCTCCATGGGAGAGTTGAAGTTCTTTCTAGGGTTCGAAGTGAAGCAAACAAGAGAAGGAACCTTCATCAATTAATCCAAATACACTCAATACATGCTCAAGAGATTCAAACTAAGTGACGTCAAGCCGGCTTCCACTCCAATGCCCACCAAGTGCCAACTTGACTTAGATCCTAATGGTAAAGTGGTGGATCAAAAGGTATATCGCTCCATGATTGGTTCCTTGCTTTACCTTTGTGCATCTAGACCGGATATCATGTTGAGTGTGGGAATTTGTGCACGGTTTCAAGCCGCACCTAAGGAAAGTCACTATGTGGCGGTCAAACGAATCTTTCGATATTTGGCCCATACCCCAAACTTTGGCTTATGGTATCCAAGAGGATCAAACTTCAAGCTTGTAGGGTACTCGGATTCCGATTGGGCGGGAGACAAACTGGATAGGAAGTCCACTTTCGGAGGGTGCCAATTCCTTGGTTGCTCTTTGGTAAGTTGGTATTCCAAAAAGCAAAGTTTTGTGTCTCTCTCATCCTACGAGGCGGAGTATGTTGCAGCCGGGAGTTGTTGTGCACAACTCTTATGGATGAGGCAAACTTTAAAGGATTACGGTGTCATTTGTGACAAAGTGCCTCTTTGGTGTGATAATGAAAGTGCCATCAAGATCTCTCTCAACCTGGTTCAACACTTCAAGACGAAGCATATTGAGATCCGATATCACTTCATCCGGGATCACATTAGGCGAGGAGAGATCGAGCTCAACTATGTCAACACTCATGATAACCTTGCAGATATCTTCACGAAGCCCTTGGATGAAGCAAGATTTCGCGAGTTAAGGCATGAGCTAAATATCATTGATTCGAGCAATGTTGCTTGAACTCTTGCACACCCCATCGTACTCAACATGTTGTCTTGTTTAGATGTAGGCATGAACATAGGGGGAGTGATGTTCTCTCAATGAACTCTCCCTCCCCCCATTATGCATAAATTGATCAAGTCTTTCACATTAGCCATGTTTGATGGTACTTGTGCTTCAAAGATGAGTTTTGGTCATGGACCCAAGGATAATTCTTCGCGGTGCCATACCAATTGACTCAAACATAGGTGGCCTCGGCCACCGTCCTCTCTTCGGGAGGTTGGAGTTAGCCTTTTGTTCTCGTGTTGTTTTCTCTTGTTCCTTCTTTGCTCTTTGCGTTGGGTTCTCATAGGCTGTTGCTTCTCTCCTGTTTTGTGCTCTTTCTTCCCTCCCCCTTCGGATTGCACTCATTTGATCTTGGCTTGGGCATAGGTGGTCGGGCGGTACAACCGGGATCACGGGCGGTTCCACCACTAGTACCTGGTTGTGCCGTCCCAATGGGACTCCATTCGGTGTTTGGGCGGTTCCACCGTTCAAACCCATGGTAACCTACGTCCGGTACTACCGGTGGACTCTGGGCGGTACTACTGATGGGGTTATGTACCTAGGGTAGGGTCATGGACCTGATCTAAGTACCTTACCCAAGGACACCCTCAGAAGAAGTCGCCTTCCAGTCGACTAACGAGGGACACACTCGACTGACTTGAAGGACTCGACCACGAAGACTCACTCGACCACCAGAAGGTCAAGAGGCACTCTACACTGCAACGGCCTGTAATCAAGTAGACTTTATGATAATAAAGGCACTTTATGTGGGGCGTTACCAGTAACGCCCCAGACTTAACTCACCTTAAACCCTCTCCTACGTGGGCTGGCTGGGGTCCTGGCGCACTCTATATAAGCCACCCCCCTCCACAGGCAGAAGGGTTCGGCACCTTGTAACTCATATACTCATAATCCACTCGACCGCCTCCGGGCTCCGAGACGTAGGGCTGTTACTTCCTCCGAGAAGGGCCTGAACTCGTACATCCTTTGTGCTTACAACCTCTCCATAGCTAGGACCTTGCCTCTCCATACCTACCCCCCACTCTACTGTCAGGCTTAGAACCACGACAGTTGGCGCCCACCGTGGGGCAGGTGTTTTAGCGATTTTGTGGAGAAGTTGCGATTCTTCCGAGTACTTTCATCATGGTGTCTGCTGGAGTTTTGGTCGAGGGTCAAGAGATCCGTCTCGGCACTCTCACCTTCATCGCCGACGACTCCGCATGGCTCCAGGAGGCTCCACTCGACGTGGATGCGCTCCCCGTCCGCGGTGCGACGCATTTTCGCGCATGTGTCCGTGGCGTTCTGCTGCGGCAACCGTCGACCCAGTATCGGTCGGCTCCTTATCGTCCACCCTCCCGGTCTCCCGCCAGCGCAAGCGCTCAGGCCGGTCGAGGCTTCAGCGATGGGTGAGGCACGCGGTGGCTCGCCAATCGGCCACCACCCAAGTTGCGGCAATCGAGCCCGACGAACCTCTCTACGGCTTGTTCGATCAGTCGACTGGCTCCGTAGAGACTGCATCCGAGTGCGGTAGCAGTGATCCAGCGGCGGAAATCTTGATGGTCGACGGGCCCCACAGTCCTCCTGGCTTCGCCCGTGGTGGTGGAGCAGGTGACGGCGGCGACCCTACACGAGGCTACGAAGAGTACCAGCCCGAGCCACTCGACTCTCTGCAAAGAGAGGAACTTCGCCGCAGGAACGAGGATCCCCTGCGTATTCCCATCGCAGGAGAAACCCCCGAGGCTCGTGCCTTGGAGGAGGCGCGTCTGGCCAATTTGGCCGAGCGCACTCGACTGGAGAACCTTCAGCGAGCACTCGACGAGCGCGCGCGGCAACGAGTTCCCGACACCAGTCGACGTCAACTCTTCCCGCCGACTCAGGTATATCGAACCCCAATTCAGAATTTAGCAGCTGCGACCCGTATAGCAGAGTCCATCCAGCCTTCGCAGTCGGAAGCTGGCAGAGGTTTGCTGCAGATCAGGGATCTGCTCCGGGCAGCAGGAGATCAGAATTCAGCCGTGTCTCAGTCGCGCAACAGAATTCACAGTCGATCCGTCACTGTGAATACGGTTCAGTCGGCTCACAGCCCCAGATCGCCTCCGCGGCGTGAAGGGCGCGAGAATCGGCGAGATCAATATGGCGACAGACTCGACCGAGATGATAGGCGTCGAGTGCCCTATTCCCCTCCGAGGGGTGGGTCTTACGCTCCTCGGCAGCCAGATGATAGGCGTCAGTACAGTACAGGGCGTAGGGTTCCAGTCGACCCCAGAGAACCAGGCTTCGACGCGCGATCCATTATCGTGCAAGGGTTGGTTGACCGGAACAGAGCCCATCGAGGTGGACTCGACAGAGATGTACCCACAAGCAGTCGAGTGCATGTTTCTGGTCCTGAATGTTTCAGCAGAGCTATCAGAGCCGCAGTTATCCCTCCCAATTTCAGGTTGGCAACAGGAGTCAGCAAGTTCACTGGTGAGTCTAAGCCTGAAACTTGGCTTGAAGACTACCGAGTGGCAGTTCAGATTGGTGGTGGGAACGACGAGGTGGCCATGAAGCACTTGCCCCTCATGCTGGAAGGTTCTGCCAGGGCATGGTTGACTCAATTACCTCCTAGCAGCATTTACACTTGGGAAGATCTGTCCCGAGTGTTCGTCAGGACGTTTGAAGGAACTTGCAAGCGACCAGCTGGATTGACAGAGTTGCAAGTCTGCGTGCAGAAAACTAATGAGACTCTCAGAGAGTATATTCAGAGGTGGATCACTTTGCACCACACTGTGGAGAATGTGTCTGATCATCAGGCAGTCTGCGCCTTCAAAGATGGTGTCAAGAACAGAGAACTGAGTTTGAAGTTTGGTCGAACCGGTGACATGACCTTGAGTCGGATGATGGAGATTGCTACCAAGTACGCCAACGGCGAAGAAGAAGACCGACTCCGAAGCGGCAAGCACAAGCCGAGTCAGTCGGAAAAAGGAAACACCAGTCGGAAACAGAAGCGGAAGGCTGAACCGGCAGCTCCTGGAGAGGCTCTGGCCGTGACTCAAGGAAAGTTTAAGGGGAAACCAAAAGGATCCTGGAACCCCAAGAAGGTAAAGGATAAAGAAGGGAACGACGTGATGGATATGCCATGTCACATTCACACGAAGAAAGACGAAGAGGGGAATATCATTTACCCGAAGCACACCACTCGCCAATGTCGACTCCTGATCCAGCAGTTTCAGGGAAAACAGTCTAAGGACAAGGAGAAGGAGTCGGACAAGGCCGAAGACAAGGAGGACAGTGAGGAAGGATATCCGCATATCAACTCCACTCTGATGATCTTTGCAGATGTGGAAAGCAGAAGTCGACTGAAAGTGATTAACCGAGAGGTGAACATGGTTGCCCCCGCAAAAGCAAATTATCTGAAGTGGTCTCAAACACCCATCACATTCGACCAATCTGATCACCCGACTCATATTGCCACCCCTGGGAGGCAAGCTTTGGTGGTCGATCCAGTTGTCGAAGGCACTCGACTGACAAAGGTGCTGATGGATGGTGGAAGTGGGCTGAACTTATTGTATGCAGACACATTGAAAGGTATGGGCATTCCGATGTCCCGACTGAGCACTAGTAACATGAGCTTTCATGGAGTTATACCAGGGAAGAAGGCCGAGTCACTCGGCCAGATAGCTTTGGACGTGGTGTTTGGCGATTCAAAGCATTTTCGCAAAGAAAAGTTGACGTTTGAGGTCGTGGATTTTCAGAGTGCATATCATGCCATTTTGGGGAGACCAGCTTACGCGCGGTTCATGGCTCGACCATGCTACGTATACCTCAAATTGAAGATGCCCGGTCCCAAAGGAGTGATCACTGTCACCGGTGATAGGAAAAAGGCAGAAGAGTGCTTTCAGAAGGGCTCCAAGATTGCCGATTCCCAGGTGACAGCAGTCGAGTTCGAAGAATACAAGCAAAACGCAGATCCGAGTGACTTGCTGCGATCCAAGAAGCCCGCCACAGAGTCTGCATTCCAGTCGTCCGGTGAGACGAAGCCTGTTCACATTCACCCGACCGACCCCGAAGCAGCTCCGACCCGCATCTCCACGACACTCGACCCAAAATAGGAAGAAGCGCTCATCCAGTTCCTCCGTGAGAACTGGGACATTTTTGCATGGAAGCCCGCTGACATGCCAGGTGTTCCCAGGGGACTGGCTGAGCATCGCCTAAGAGTCGACTCATCTGCAAAACCAGTCAAAGAGCATCTTCGGCGGTCCGCCGTCCAGAAGAGAAAAGCCATTGGCGAAGAAGTGGCTCGACTGTTGGCGGCAGGATTTATCCGAGAGATATACCACTCCGAGTGGCTCGCTAATGTCGTCATGGTTCCTAAGAAGGACAAGTCGCTCCGAATGTGCATTGATTTCAAGCACATCAACCGGGCCTGCCCGAAAGATCATTTTCCTCTCCCTCGCATAGATCAAATTGTTGACTCGACCGCGGGATGTGAGAGGTTATCTTTTTTAGATGCCTACTCCGGGTACCACCAGATCCGTCTGTACGGGCCCGACGAGGTAAAAACAGCTTTCATCACTCCATTCGGGTGCTTCTGCTATATCACCATGCCATTCGGCCTCAAGAATGCCGGAGCCACATTTATGCGAATGATTCAGAAGTGTCTACTCACTCAAATCAGTCGGAATGTGGAAGCTTATATGGATGATATCGTTGTCAAGTCGCGAAAAGGTTCCGACCTGCTCGCTGACCTCGCCGAAACATTTGCCAACCTCAGAAGGTATGATATCAAGCTCAATCCATCAAAGTGCACATTTGGAGTTCCTGGTGGCAAGTTACTCGGTTTTCTCGTTTCCGAACGGGGAATCGACGCTAACCCAGAGAAGATTGGCACTATTCTCCGAATGAAACGCCCTGTGCGAGTGCATGATGTCCAGAAGCTTACTGGATGCTTGGCCGCATTAAGTCGATTCATCTCACGACTCGGTGAAAAGGCATTACCTCTTTACCGACTGATGAAGAAGACAGACAAGTTCGAGTGGACTCCAGAAGCTGATGCAGCGTTTGCCGAGCTAAAAGCTCTGCTCTCCACCCAGCCGGTGCTTGCTGCTCCAATCAGCAAAGAGCCTCTGTTGCTCTATATCGCAGCCACAGGACAAGTCGTCAGTACTGTGCTAACGGTCGAGCGGGAAGAAGAAGGAAAAGCTCTCAAAGTTCAGCGCCCAGTGTATTATTTGTCTGAAGTCTTGACTCCATCCAAGCAGAGATATCCTCATTATCAGAAGCTTGTGTATGGAATATACATGACCACAAAGAAGGTTGCTCATTATTTCTCTGATCATTCCATCACAGTCGTCAGCGACGCTCCACTATCAGAGATTTTGCACAACAGAGATGCAACTGGTCGAGTGGCCAAATGGGCGATTGAACTTCTTCCCCTTGATATCAAGTTTGAGGCAAAGAAAGCCATTAAGTCCCAGGCAATAGCAGATTTCCTTGCCGAGTGGATTGAACAGCAGCAGCCGACTGAAGTTCACTCGGAGCATTGGACCATGTTTTTTGATGGCTCTAAGATGTTGAATGGTTCCGGTGCTGGGGTTGTCCTGGTTTCCCCCAGAGGAGATAAGCTCAGATATGTGCTCCAGATTCACTTTGATTCCTCCAACAATGAGGCAGAATATGAAGCCCTCTTATATGGGTTGCGCATGGCCATTTCACTCGGCGTCCGTCGCCTGATGGTCTATGGCGACTCGGATTTAGTGGTCAATCAGGTGATGAAAGAGTGGGACGTGAGAAGCCCAGCCATGACTGGATACTGCAGTGCAGTGAGGAAGCTGGAAAAGAAGTTCGAGGGGTTGGAGCTCCATCATATACCCCGACTGAAAAATCAAGCAGCTGATGATCTAGCAAAGATAGGTTCCAAGAGAGAAGCCATTCCGAGTGGTGTGTTCTTGGAGCATATACACACTCCGTCAGTCAAAGAAGATCCTTTCACCGAAGAAACTCCACAGCCCAAGAGTGCCACAGATCCGACTGAAGTTGAAGTCCCAGCGGTGGTCGACTTGATCATGGAGGTTTTGGTGGTCATTCCCGACTGGACGATTCCGTATGTCGCATATATCCTGAGGAAAGAGCTCCCGGAGGATGAGGAAGAGGCTCGACAGATCGTCCGTCGATCTAAGGCCTTTACCGTAATCAAAGGACAATTATACAGAGAAAGCGCGACTGGAGTTGGTCAGAAGTGCATAACACCAGAAGAAGGTCGACTCATCCTCAATGATATTCACTCGGGGACCTGTGGTCATCATGCGTCCTCTCGGACCATCGTGGCCAAAGCATACCGAGCCGGATTTTACTGGCCAAAGGCGAATGAGATGGCAAAAGAGATAGTGGATAAGTGCGAGGGATGTCAATTCTACTCGAATATGTCACACAAGCCTGCGTCGGCTCTGAAGACCATTCCACTCGTCTGGCCTTTCGCAGTATGGGGATTGGACATGGTCGGTCCTTTGAGAACAGGACGAAGTGGCTTCACGCATGTACTGGTGGCAGTCGACAAGTTCACCAAGTGGATCGAGGCTAAACCAATCAAGAGCCTTGACACCGGTACTGCTGTTAGCTTCATCAGGGAACTAATATTCAGATATGGAGTCCCACACAGCATCATTACGGATAATGGGTCGAACTTTGACTCAGAGGAATTCAGAGCTTTCTGCAACTCCCAGGGCACACGGGTCGACTACGCTTCAGTCGCCCATCCGCAGTCGAATGGACAAGCAGAGCGAGCTAATGGACTGATTCTTAAGGGATTGAAGCCTCGACTGATGCGTGATCTCAAACACGCGGCTGGAGCTTGGGTCGACGAACTTCCCTCAGTACTCTGGGGACTGCGGACCACACCTAATCGGTCGACCGGAAGAACTCCATTCTTCTTGGTCTACGGAGCTGAAGCAGTCTTGCCGAGTGATCTTCTCCACAATGCTCCTCGAGTTGAAATCTACAACGAAGCAGAGGCTGAACAAGCGCGGCAAGACGCAGTCGACCTTTTAGAGGAAGAAAGGGAGATGGCTCTGATCCGGTCGACCATCTACCAACAAGATTTGCGTCGTTTCCACGCCAGAAATGTGAGAGGTCGAGCCTTCCAGGAAGGAGATTTGGTTCTCCGAGTGGATCAGCACAAACCACACAAGCTTGCTCCTTCTTGGGAAGGCCCCTTCATCGTCACCAAGGTTCTCCACAACGGGGCGTACCGTCTTTACAACGTCGAGCATAATATCGACGAGCCCCGAGCTTGGAACGCGGAGCTACTCCGCCCATTTTACACTTAAGTTTTATCACTCGGATGAGTTGCAATAAAGTACTTCTGTAGTTCATGGACCTCAAAATAATAGTGTCATAGTCCCTCCATAATTTCTGTCGCTTTTTATTTTTGTCCAATAAAATTCCCCCTCAGTGGGTGACTTAGCTGCGAATCCGTTTCGCCTAAGTTTGTAAAAATCCTACCGAGTGGCGAGCCAGACTCCCACTCGGAGGCTTAGCTGCGAATCTGTTTCGCCTAAGTTATCAAAATCCTACCGAGTGGTAAGCCAGCCTTCCACTCGGGGGCTTAGCTGCAGCCCTGTGCTCGCCTAAGTTATAAAAATCCTACCGAGTGGTAAGCCAGCCTTCCACTCGGGGGCTTAGCTGCAGCCCTGTGCTCGCCTAAGTTATAAAAATCCTACCGAGTGGTAAGCCAACCTTCCACTCAGGGGCTTAGCTGTAGCCCTGTGCTCGCCTAAGTTATAAAAATCCTACCGAGTGGTAAGCCAGCCTTCCACTCGGGGGCTTAGCTGCAGCCCTGTGCTCGCCTAAGTTATAAAAATCCTACCGAGTGGTAAGCCAGCCTTCCACTCGGGGGCTTAGCTGCAGCCCTGTGCTCGCCTAAGTTATAAAAATCCTACCGAGTGAAGAGCAACCCTCTCACTCGGAGGCTTAGCTGCAGTCCAAGCACTCGCCTAAGTTATCAAAATCCTACCGAGTGAAGAGCAACCCTCTCACTCGGAGGCTTAGCTGCAGTCCAAGCACTCGCCTAAGTTACCAAAATCCTACCGAGTGTAGAGCAACCCTCACACTCGGGGGCTTAGCTGCAGTCCAAGCACTCGCCTAAGTTATCAAAATCCTACTGAGTGTAGAGCAACCCTCACACTCAGGGGCTTAGCTGCAGTCCAAGCACTCGCCTAAGTTATCAAAATCCTACCGAGTGTAGAGCAACCCTCTCACTCGGAGGCTTAGCTGCAGTCCAAGCACTCGCCTAAGTTATCAAAATCCTACCGAGTGTAGAGCAACCCTCTCACTCGGAGGCTTAGCTGCAGTCCAAGCACTCGCCTAAGTTATCAAAATCCTACCGAGTGTAGAGCAACCCTCACACTCGGGGGCTTAGCTGCAGTCCAAGCACTCGCCTAAGTTATCAAAATCCTGCCGAGTGAAGAGTAAACCTCTCACTCGGGGGCTTAGCTGCAGCCCAGTGCTCGCCTAAGTGGACTGAAGAATAAGTCGATTGCAGTAAAGGCGCCTTGCTTTGAACCTGCAAAAGACATTTCGAGCCAAAGGCAATCATATTCAAGCACCAAATTCAAGTTTGAATCGATATCTAAAGGAACCGAGAGTGCTCAGGCGTTAAGCCTGTTAAGGTTTATCGGTTACAATTCCACTCGGCATACTGAGGCAAATTTAAAAGCGTCGAGCCAGAAGAAGTTTTTTACCCCTCCTGTGGAGGGCTGGAAGGAGCAACGAATTCATCAAGGTCAATTCCGTCGGCGATCCGAGTGGCAGCTGCAAGGAAAGTTTCCATAAAGGACCTGAAGTCGTGCTTCTTGGTATTGGCCACCCGAAGGGCCGCCAGCTTCTCTTCTCGTGCATCCTTACAGTGGACTCGGGCAAGACACAGAGCAACATCTGCACCACACCGAGCCGAGGACTTCTTCCATTCCTGCACTCGACCAGGGATCGTGTTCAACCGGGCCATCAGCGATTCAAGGTCATTCTGAAGTGTCTCCTCAGGCCAAAGCGTCGAGTCGATGCGAGATGTGGCGGCCTTCAGCCTTGCGAGATAGTCCACGACAGCTGCAACACGGGACTCCAGTCGGAGAACATCCATGGCAACTTCATCGTTCACCGGAGAATTGACGGGGTCGAGGTTTGGCTCCAGCCGGCTAGTTTCTTCTTCAAAGTTTTGACAAAATTCTGCAAGGGTGATCACTAAGTCAAGGAGATGGTCGAATGGAAAAATCACAATTGGAAATGTCTGCCAAGCATAGAGGTTTACCTTCAAGCATGAGAAACAGCTTCTTGGCAAGTCCACTCAGGAAGGCCTCCAGATCAGTTTTCTTCCCAGTCAATTTGGCGACTTGGTCGGTCAGGGCAGCTTTATCAGTTTTCAGTCGACTGACCTCCTTGTTGGCAATCCCAAGAGCAGCTTTCAGATTGGTATTGTCTTGTTCGAGCTTGGTGACTGAAGCTAACTTCTCGTCAGCAAGCTTGATCTTCTCAGCTAGCTCAAGGTCTTTCTTCTGTTGGGCCTCCCTTACCTTACCTACAAGTTACAGCAAGATCAGATTTTGAAACAAGCAAGGGGAAAAGCAGTCGTCAGGGTCTCACCAAACATACCTTCGGTCTCCTCCTTTGCCTTTGTCAGCTTCTCCTGAACCAGCTTCAAGCTCAGCTCGACTTGAGTATGCTTGTGTTCCAGCTTCGAGTAGCGAGCCACAAGATCACAAGAGTTCTGCGAAGAACCAATCGACTAAAATGTCAAATATAACTCACTTCCGAGTGAAAAAGGGAAAAAATTCACGTTTCTAAGACTACAGCCGAATACAAGCATTCGACCGTAGTCTCGGGGACTACACCCAGTGGGTGCACTCAGCGTGCCCCCACTAATCCTGTTGAAGACAAAGTCGACCAGTCGACCAGTCGACCTCAAAAAAAAAGTGCGAGATGCATTCTCTAAGACTGTGATCACCTACAAGCAGTCGACCACAGTCTCGGGGACTACACCCAGTGGGTGCACTCAGCGTGCCCCCACCAGTTTGTGAAATCCAGTCGACATAGTCGACTGACAGAAAGACTGAAATTATAAAGCCTAAGGCCGACTGCCAGCAGTCGACCTTAGCCTTGGGGACTACACCCAGCGGGTGCACTCAGCGTGCCCCCGCTAATACGGAGCTTAATCGACAACACCCATTGGGTGACTACTATAAATTCTGGAAAGGGAAAGTGGTCGACTGACCTGAACATTGCTTTGGAGGGCAGAACTGGCGTCATAAGCTGCCTGGTTCGCATCCCGGATGGTCTTCAGCTGCTCCATCATGAGTCCCGCCTGGCGTATCGCCTCCTTCGCTGCGCCAGCTTGGTCCTCTGGGACGTGGTGCGTCGTGAAGAGGGAGGGTTGCTGAGCACTCGTCAGTGGATTTGCGAAGGACACTGTATGTCGAGTGGTGTTCTCTTCCTCCACAGTCAGAATCTCAGGCGCCGTCACATCCCGAGGCACCTTACTGGCGGACACTTTCCGACTCCTCCTGCGCTTCAGCGGTTCTTCATCCTCGTCATCATCAGGAAGATTGATAACAGTATTGGGTGGAGCTGCGGAGAAGAATCAGGGTCAGAGATCACGAGTCAGTCGACTAAGAACGACGTTAAGAATACAGTACCTGGGTTCGAAGTTGCTGCGTCCTCCATCTCTTGGTCATCAGCCCGGGCCGAAGTTTCAGAAGTGGCAGCACTGCAACTCCGAAGGGTCAGTCGACTAACTTCAGCGTCGACCAGAGACAAAGTTCACACAGAATAAGAAAATATGAGCAGCACGGTTACCCTGATATGGTGGGGATGGACACCTTCATCTTCGGCAGGAGCTTGATCGGCTTCGACGAGGCCGCCCTGAGCTGCTTCGGCGCCTTTTCAGTCAGCACCGGAGAGGTGGTCCGAGGGCGCTTGGTCGACTGAGTGGCGGTCGCAACCCCCTTACCACGTTCGCTCGAAGGGTCGTGGACAAGCTTCGACCGCCTTTCTGAGCGCGGTGGTACGACCTCCTCCTCCTCTTCTTCCTCGTCCTCGACGTCATCTTCATCACCGTCATCATCATCGTCGTCGTCATCATCCTCTGCAACATCCGAGTCCCATTCCTCCTCTTCCTGGCTCTCGCCCCCGCTCGCCTTGCCCTCCTCAGTCGAAGCTTGTGCCCCATTGGGCATCGAGTACAGCTCGGTGAGGGCCTAGCAGATGTCCAGACAAGGATCAGTCGACCAGTCGGCAGGGTAAACAGAAATGAATGCGACAAGAGCGCAGTGGAGAGCAGGGCAAGTGTACCTTGTTTGGGTCGCTGTTGTGGTCGAGTGGAGGAATCCTTCTGGCTCCGCGTGGGTTATCCTTATTTCCGGTAACGGCTACCATCCATCTTTCCAGAGTGACGTCGTCGACTGCTTCTGGATGGACTCTAGTCTCGTCTTCGGTCCCACAGTACAACCACATGCAGTGGCTCCGGAACTGAAGGGGCTGGATGCGACGCCTGAGGAAGACCTCCAGGAGGTCCATGCCCGTCACTCCCTCCCGAACCAACTGCACCACGCGCTCCATCAACATCTTCACGTCAGCTTTCTCCTCCGGAATCAGCTTCAGAGGGGAGGGCTTGTTCACTCGGTCCATGGTAAACGGAGGGAGTCCACTCGACTGCCCTGGCGTCGACTGGACCTGGCAGTAGAACCAAGTCGACTGCCAGCCTCTGACGGACTCGGGAAAGGTCATGGGCGGGAAGGTGCTCTTATTCCTCACCTGGATCCCCAGGCCCCCACACATTTGGACGACTCGGGTTCTCTCATCACCTGGGCTCGCCTTCTTCACGGTCTGAGAGCGACACGTGAATATATGTTTGAACAAACCCCAGTGCGGTCGACAGCCCAAGAAACCCTCACACATGGACACGAATGCAGCAAGATAGGCAATGGAGTTTGGGGTAAAGTGGTGGAGCTGCGCTCCGAAGAAATTCAAGAAGCCACGGAAGAAAACACTCGGCGGCAAGGAAAACCCACGATCAACATGGGTGGCCAAAAGCACACACTCACCCTCTTCAGGCTGAGGCTGCCACTCCTTCCCCGGAAGCCTCGCAGCTCCGTGAGGGATCAAGCCCTCGTTGGCCATGTCGAGGAGGTCATTCTCTGTGATGGTCGACTGGATCCAGTCTCCTTGGACCCAGCCCTTCGGCAGGCGGGATCTGGACGAGGACCCTCCGCGGCTGGTGGATCTCCCCTTCGCCTTCTCCGACGCCGACGCCTTCTTTGCGCGCTCCAGCGCCGCCGTCTTCTCCTTGGCCATGGTCGCCGGCGAGATGCGCGAAGGGAAGTGGTGCGGGGGCGAGAGCGAGCACGCTGGGCGGGAAGAAGGAAGCAGAGAGAGGGAGAGAATGCTGAGGCGCAGCACAGAAATCCTCGCCGGGCACATTTATAAGGTTCCTTCCGAGTGGATGACAGGTGGGCCCGTCGATCTAATCATATCTGGGAGCAGTTATGCAGACGGGATACGTGGCGAAAAAGGCGGCGCGGAGATCGAGGCGTCTATGCCCCGTCCCATCCGAACGCCGCGGTCCGCCCCGCTTCGCGCGCGTCCCCAAATTTCGCATCCCGCGGAATCCGCGAACAGCAAATCAGTTTGTCAGACGCGGTGTTTCCGGCGATCCGTCGCTCGGAGATCGTCGAAGCCCGAAAGATCACTCGACGCAAAAATAGAATGGATCGAGTCGACTGAAGGCGAATTGCTCCCTGTCGACGAAGAGATTCTTTGGTCCAGGACACACACACGACCAGGGCACAAAGGTTAATCGGAAACGACATCAACTCCTTCCTCACTCGAAGCCTCAATCCATTCGGGGGCTAATGATGGGGTTATGTACCTAGGGTAGGGTCATGGACCTGATCTAAGTACCTTACCCAAGGACACCCTCAGAAGAAGTCGCCTTCCAGTCGACTAACGAGGGACACACTCGACTGACTTGAAGGACTCGACCACGAAGACTCACTCGACCACCAGAAGGTCAAGAGGCACTCTGCACTGCAACGGCCTGTAATCAAGTAGACTTTATGATAATAAAGGCACTTTATGTGGGGCGTTACCAGTAACGCCCCAGACTTAACTCACCTTAAACCCTCTCCTACGTGGGCTGGCTGGGGTCCTAGCGCACTCTATATAAGCCACCCCCCTCCACAGGCAGAAGGGTTCGGCACCTTGTAACTCATATACTCATAATCCACTCGACCGCCTCCGGGCTCCGAGACGTAGGGCTGTTACTTCCTCCGAGAAGGGCCTGAACTCGTACATCCTTTGTGCTTACAACCTCTCCATAGCTAGGACCTTGCCTCTCCATACCTACCCCCCACTCTACTGTCAGGCTTAGAACCACGACAACTACCGCTGCCTTCCAAGCACCGGAAGTGCTATCTCCAACCACCGGTCTGTACCAGACGAGCGGTACAACCGCTCCCCGGAGCGGTTCTATTGGGGCGTGTCTACGGGCCTATATATACTCAACGGGGATGAAGGGTTTTCTTTTTCCCTTCGCCCTCGTTCCTCTTCTCTGTGCCCTAGCCGCCGACCCTCTTTGCCCCTGCCCCGGAGTGTGTCTCACACTTCGAATCCTTGGGCTCTCCGTGGATTCTCTCCGTGGAAGCCTCCCGGTCTCTTCCCATGGATGGTGGTAATGCCTCGTGCTCTTTGCTCCTAGATCTTTCTAGGGTTGTCTAGGTCATTACTTAACTTTCCGCAAATAGTGTTTGATCTATGGAGTAGAAGAGATCTTTGTTTGCCTCCTGTCTTGTTTGCAGCACTTAGAATTTGGAATATTACTTGTGTGATTAGTATGCCTCGGTTAGACCTCTCTCCCCTGGTAGTGCCACTGTCAGCGGTTCTACCGCCCCTACGGGCGGTACAACCGGTGGAGGAACCGGTACAACCGGAGTATATCAACCACCCAGCACTGTTCTATCTTCTCTGTTGCCGCAACATGTTCCTTTTTTGCTGGTGTGTGCAATCCTCTCATCCTTGCTGGGTTTTGTGTGCTTTTTCGTGTGTGTGTTCAGGGGGCTCTAGTTCTCGCTCTGCTCCTCGCAAGACCAAGAAGAGGGCACGAAGGACCTTGCGCCCGGTTGTGTCTGATGATGAAGAAGAAGTTGTGATTCCCACCAAGCCCACTCGCCGTGAAAAGTCTGCAGCTGCTAAGCAATATGTGGTTATGCCGTTACATCGTTGGAAAGCCAATGATTGGGAAGCCTTCCGATCAAAGAATCCGTATGAGGTTCCCATTGCTCCCCGTTGGACCACCGTTCAGTTCCGGAATGAGATGCAAGTGCGGATTGTTCATGAACTCCTTGAGCACAACAAGAACAGATATGCCAAGCAGTGGACAATTGATCTTGACCATTGGAGGAACAACATGGAGTATTTTGGTGAGGCGCTGGCTCTCTGCGAGGAGTTTGATCTTGTCAAGCTCATGTCAGTCAACTGTGACCTTGATGTTCAACTCATCCATCAGTTCTATGCCACGGTTCATTTTGGGGAAGATGATGCGCGCACTCTCACCTTCATGTGTCGCGATGAATTGTTTCATGTTCCCTGGAGGGCATTCTGCGATGCTATTGGGTACGAGGATACCGGTCTGGAAGGAAGGGGAGGCATTCGTCCTCATGACTTTCCTGAGTCCATGCTTAAGGAGAAGCTTGCCCCTCTGTACATTCGGGGCCATGGGATTATTGGAGAATCCAAGGATTTGGAGAAGGTCTATGACATCATGCACCGAGTGTTCCGCAATGTGCTCTTGCCCAAGGTGGGCAATCAAGATGAGATTCATGGTTATCTGGTTGATTTGATGGTTGCTATGAAGACCATGGTGGGGACAGGGGCAACGTTTGATGTGTCAAATTGGATGTGGCATGAGATGTACAACATGGTCATCTACCGTAAAGTCCCAATCTATGCTCCATTTTTTGTGTGCTTTCTGAACTCTGTGTGGGCTGTTCGTCGTCCTGGAGAGCTCCTCACTTCTCCAGACAACCTCAATGTTCATGAGGTCAAGCTCCTTAAGAAGAAGAAGCATGCCGAGCCTCGCTTCCCTGCAAATGCTCCTGAGGATGTCTATGCTACTTCTGACGATGAGGACTTTGAGCTGGAGCCAGGGGCCAAGCCTTCGTGGGTGGCCAAACTCACTGCCAAGGTGAAGAAGACCTTTTGTCTCCAGGCTGACATCCAAAAGAGGATGTATGAGGCACATGTCAATGAGAAGCTTCCATGACGTCGCCAAATTGCAATGATGAAGCACCTCAACATGTCGGTTCAGAGTGGCTCTGAGAAGAGCATCACCCCAGAGGAGCATTGGATATCTACCCATAGCACCTGGACTGATGATGAAGCCCCTCCCCAGCCATCCTCCTCGTTTGCAGCAGCTGACAATGCCATGGAAGAATCTGATCACGACGACGATGACGACTCTGATGATGAGGATCCAGATGCGACCGAGGAGTCAAAGGAGGATGCCTGAGCTTTGGGACACTAGCTTCGCTCTTTTCCTTTTTGGTGTCTTGATGCCAAAGGGGGAGAGGGTTCTATAGGTCTCGGGGATGGGTTTTTCTTTTTCTCGTTTTCTCGTGTTGGTCTTTGTTCGTGGACTTGTTTCGTTCCTTGCTGTTTGTGAGACTTGTTACTCCTATTCCTTTCCGTTCATCGGTCATTATCGTTATTATTGCACTCTAAGCTTTATATTGTCAGAGTGGTGAGTCTACAAAATCTAGGGGGAGTCTAGTCTTGAAAGTGTGCCCATGCTTTCTAACAGCTAGTTCCTATTGGGGCACATATTCAGGGGGAGTTCCGTCTAGATTTTGTTAACTTATCTCTTGCAATTCGTGTTGTTGTCATCATCCACCAAAAAGGGGGAGATTGAAAGGGCATTTCCCTACTTTATGTTTTGGATGATGATGACAACCCTTTGTTGGTCTAATCGTGTGCTATATGTTTCAGGTTCTCGATGCTTAGGCTTACATCGGATTGCTATTGCCTCTCGTAGGAAAAGATCGAAGACGTGTCCTCTACGCTTTTATTCTCTTTGGTCGTAGGGAACCCGTACTATCAAGAGGGAATCCTCATTAGAAAGCACTGGGGGAATCTTTTCACATACACATTCATCACCCCTCTTTGTCTTCCTCAGGTGTTAGAGAGTGAGAGTTTTTCCTTGTCTCTTCCCCTAACCTTCCTGCTCACTGTTTCTGCCCAGCGGTTGTACCGCTCTCTGGAGCGGTTGTACCTCTGGGTCTTGTCGCTCACCAGCTTTGCTCGAGCGGTTGTACCGCTGCCTCCGGGCGGTGGTACCGCCACCATGCTCTGCAACTGCTGGGGCGGTGGTTCCGTCCATGTACCGCTCAAGTACCGCTCGCGCTTCTGTTTTGATGCGGTTCTTGGGCGGTAGTGGCCCGGTTGGTCCAGTCGTTCCACGATGACCGGTACCACCGGTGGTCCGAGCGGTTCTTCCGCTCGGAACTTAGCTGCCCAAGAGATCAAGGCCATGCGGTTGTTCCGGCCAGGCACCGCCCAAGTACCGGTCAAGCTCCTGTTTTGATGCGGTGGTTGTGCGGTGGCCAGGCGGTTAGTACGGTTATTTTTCTTAACTGGTACTACCGCCCACCTGTCCGGTTGTACCGCTTGGTAGGGTTCTGTAGATACACCGTGAGTCCCGGTTGTACCGGGACGAGGACCGGTTGTACCGCTGCAGTGCAAAAAACGCAGTAACGGTTGGAATTGAGGGCTACTATATAAGTGAGCTTCTCCCACCTACCACTCTTACCTTTGACCTCTCTCACTCCACCATTAATGCACTTCAAGCTCTCTTGCCTGATCTCTTTCTCTCTAGCCACTCAAACTTGTTGATTTGCTAGGGATTGAAGGAGGAGACCTAGATCTACACTTCCACCAAAGGATATTTGCTTCCCGCATACTTTCTTGTGTGGATTTTGTTACTCTTGGGTGTTTGAGCACCCTAGATGGTTGAGGTCACCTCGGAGCCATATTCCATTGTGGTGAAGCTTCGTGGTTTCGTTGGGAGCCTCCAATTAAGTTGTGGAGAGAGCCCCAACCTTGTTTGTAAAGGTTCGGTCGCCGCCTTCAAGGGAACCAATAGTGGAATCACGGCATCTCGCATTGTGTGAGGGCGCGAGGAGAATACGGTGGCCCTAGTGGCTTTTTGGGGAGCATTGTGCCTCCACACCGCTCCAACGGAGACGTACTTCCTCTCAAAGGGAAGGAACTTCGGCAACACATCCTCGTCTCCACCGTCTCCACTCTTGGTTATCTCGTGCCTTTATTTGAGCAAGCTTATTTGTTTCATATCACTTGCTTGCTTGTGTTCCTATCCTTGTTGCATCCTATAGGTTGCTCACCTAGTTGCATATCTAGACAACCTACTTTGATGCAAAGTTTAAATTATTAAAGAAAAGCTAAAAATTGTTAGTTGCCTATTCACCCCCCTCTAGTCAACCATATCGATCCTTTCAACTGGGCTCTAGATCAATATGTTAGTCCCAAAAATAGTATAAAAAGTTACCAAAAAGTATATGGAAGTTGTAGAATAATGGCATGGAACAATAAAAAATTATAGATACGACGGAGACGTATCAGCTAGCTTAGCACGATGATCGTTTAGTTTACTGCTATTGCTTTCTCCATAACTTATACATGTTCCTATGACTATGAGATTATGCAACTCCCGAATACCGGAGGAACACTTAGTGTGCTATCAAATGTCACAACGTAACCGGGTGACTATAAAGATGCTCTACAGGTGTCTCCGATGGTGTTTGTTGAGTTGGCATAGATCGAGATTAGGATTTGTCACTCCGTATATCGGAGAGGTATCTCTGGGCCCTCTCGGTAATGCACATCACTATAAGCCTTGCAAGAAATGTGACTAATGGGTTAGTTACGGGATGTTGCATTACAGAACGAGTAAAGAGACTTGCCGGTAACGAGATTGAACTAGGTATTGAGATACCGATGATCGAATCTCGGGCAAGTAACATATTGATGACAAAGGGAACAATGTATGTTGTTATGCGGTTTGACCGATAAAGATCTTCATAGAATATGTAGGAACCAATATGAGCATCCAGGTTCCGCTATTGGTTATTGATCGGAGATGAGTCTCGGTCATGTCTACATAGTTCTCGAACCCGTAGGGTCCACACACTTAACGTTCGATGGCGATCGATATTATGAGTTTATGTGTTTTGATGTACCGAAGGTTGTTCGGAGTCCCGGATGTGATCACGGGCATGAAGAGGAGTCTCAAAATGGTCGAGACATAAAGATCGATATATTGAAAACCTATGTTTGGACATCGAAATGGTTTCGGGTGAGTTCGGAAATATACCTGAGTACCGGGAGGTTACCGGAATCCCCAGGAAAGTATATGGGCCTTATTGGGCCATAGTGGGAGAGAGGAGAAGGGAGCCTAGGAGGGGGCGCGGCCCCCAAGCCCAATCCGAATTGGGTGGGGCCCCCCCTTTCCTTTCCCCCTCTCTCCCCCTTCCTTCCTCTCCTAATCCAACTAGGGAAGGGGGGGGGTCCTCTCCTAATCCAACTATGGGACTCCCTTGGGCCGGCCCTCTCCCTCCTCCACTCCTTTATATACGGGAAGGGGGGCACCCCATAGATACACAAGTTGAAAATTGTCTTGGCCGTGTGCGGTGCCGCCTCCACCATAAATCCACCTCGGTCATATCGTTGCAGTGCTTAGGCGAAGCCCTATTCCGGTAGCTTCATCATCACCGTCATCACATCGTCATGCTGACGAAACTCTCCCTCGACACTCAGCTGGATCTAGAGTTCGCTGGACGTCTCCGAGCTGAACGTGTGCAGATCGTAGAGGTGTCATACCTTCAGTGCTAGGATCGGTCGGATCATGAAGACGTTCAACTACATCAACCGCATTGTCATAATGCTTCCGCTTACGGTCTATGAGGGTACGTGGACAACACTCTTCCCCTCTCGTTGCTATGCATCACCATGATAGATCTTGCGTGTGCGTAGGATTTTTTTAAATTACTACGTTCCCCAACAGAAATGTGCCGGACTGGTGGGTGCCCCATACCCGGCAGGCATCCTGGTTGTGACCTCAGGTCTTAGATGTTAGGTTTGGCTGCGAGATCTGTTTGGTATTAGGCCGAGACTATCGGCATCCCTACATCAACTGGATAGGATTAGCGACAGATGTTGCCTAGACGGTGGCTTTAGTCTTACTGTTGTATGACTTTATAAGGTCTTGTGTGAATAATTAATAAAGTGGCTGCATGCATCATGCAGATGCAGAGGCCAGGAGTCCTCCTTCATTTCTAAAAAAAGAAATGTGCCCAACAACTCCAAAAGTAACAAGTTTAGAGCAACTCTAGCACACCCCGCAAAACGCCAGCCCGCAAAACGCGTTTGCAGTTCGCGCAAAACCGCTTTTGCGGGCCGACGAGGGCTAGCACAGATGCAGACCCCCCAAACGGACCCGTAGAAAAGTATATTCGCGGAATATGCTTTTTTACGGGTCGGCTATGCGGGTTTTGCTCGGGCAATAGCACAACGACCCGCAAACAGAAAAACTACAAATCTGAAATTTGTCATAGGGTCTCACAAACAAGTTCAAATTCAAATGACATAAACAATTTGCGCACAAATAAAAGCGAAGTTCATTACGCAAAAGAGGGCATGCAAAGGTATGCGCCCATGTCTGGCATCATCTTGGGGGTCGATCTTCACTCTGCGCCATGGAGTCCATCTTAAAGTTCATCGGCGCCACCGTAGCCACCTCTGTCGCTTGTTCCAACCCCCGCACCGAAATCATCCACATTGCCACCATATGGAGCAGAGAAAACATCACCGGAACTGGCAGACGGACCGGCCGAGGCGACCATTCTCCTCTTCAAGATCTCTCTCCTTGCCATATCATGCCATGTTTTGGTGATGTCGTCCATGTCATTGCGGTTCATTGACATGATCTTGTTCTCTTCAGCGAGCAATAATGACAGCGATTTGTTTTCAGAGGCGCGTGCTTTTCTCTCCTCAATGGCAGCTCTGCGCAGCCCCTCTTCCTTGAGCATTTGCCATTTTTCTTGCTTCTCTTTTGCCTTCTTTTCGGCCAACTCTTTCTTGATCTCCAACAACTTCAACAACATCAACTCGTTTGATTGCACCATGGCATCAATCTTATCCCTCAAGCTCGATGCTTCTTGCTCTCTCTTTATCTTCTCTCTAGTCTTCTTGTCGCCATCAGGCTTGTTCAAATTTCTTGGGCCATCATCATCCTCATCTTCATCCATGTTTGTAAGTGAGCCTCTCTTTGGTGGGGACTCTTTGTCAATCAACTTCCACTTGTCGCACTTTTGGAGAAACTCCCAACAATGCTCTAATTTGAAGAATCTGCCTTCCGAAGCTTCCATGTCCTTGTATCTATGTTGAGCAATCTTGTCCTACACAATGTGAACAAAGTGATGCAATCATTTTTCATGATACATTATGATGATGCACAACTTTAACAAAGGCAAAGCAAACTCACATAGTTGGACTCCACGGTGCCACTTGGAGGTGCATTGCGTACTTGCTCCAAGCAAGCTGCCCAACGGCTGCACATAGGCTTAATGTTCTCCCAATGACCTTGAAGAGACCGAAATGTGCGTGGAGTATTATTGGGGTAGTTTTTCATAATGCGGAAGTATTGATCTTCAATCCTTTGCCAATATCTCTTGGAGGTTTGATTAGTACCCGTGCATGCATCAAGAGACACCGCACTCCATGCTTTGATCAAAGCTTGATCTTCCAAGATAGTGTAGTTCTTTGATCTTTGGCTTTTCCCAGTTTTTGCTTGTGAATTCTCAAACACTTCCACTTCGATCTCCGCCAAGTCGTCCGCACAACCATGATCGTCCATGCCGCCCTCCGTTTCATTGTAGTCAAAAGGTTCGAAAGGGGCTTGATCAATGTCAACCGCGTTCGTGTCCAACAAGTTCATGAACTCGATTGTTGCATTGTTTGAACCACCGCTATAACAAACGATAACAAGTCACGAGCTATCGAAAACAATGGCGAAAATGAAAGAGAATCGCCAAAGCCCGAAGAGATATACCTTGTGGCCATTTCGTCGAACACATCGCTCGCGGGTGGAGCGACACCGTTGAACGGCATCGCCGGAGCACCTCCTTGCGGGGGGATGGAGTGAGAGGTTGAAGAAGATGGCTTCCTTGAAGTCGGAACCTTACTCCGCTTTGCGCCCGCGGCCTTGCCGGCCTTCTCCGCCGCCGGCCAGGATCGCACAACGGCATTGGCGCCCGGAGCGCGGGCCATCACGGCGGGGGTAGCCGGATTCCCGCCTTGCACAACCACGTTGCCCTGCCGCTTGCGGGCAGGCGCGACGTGTGCTTGGGCGACGCCGGCGGGGCCAACATGGCCGGCGACGAGATCCACCCGAGGGGAAGGGGCGTGCGCGACCTCGACGGTGACAGGGGACAGCATGGGGTCGTCCATGGCAGCGAGGGACGGCCGGGGAGGAGCATCCGGAGCTTTCGGAGGGGGGGCAATGGTGGCGGAGAGTGCGGAGAGCGGGAAAGGGCGCGCGCGGAAATGTCCCTCCCGCCAAATCTCGCGCCGGATGGGGGTTGAGCTCGGGTCGGCCTCCCAGCCCGTGAAGATAGAGGTTGGGGGAGAAGATTTGCCGCGCCCCGCAAAAATTTTTGCGGGCCGGTGCCGGATGCGGGGTCTGGTCGTGCATATTTTTGGCGGTTATTTTGCGGGCGGGGGCGTTTTGCGGGGTCTGCTAGAGTTGCTCTTAGTATAGCAAAGGTAGTAGAACACGATTTTTTTGGTGGAAGTGTTGATTTTGGGTTCCACTTTGTATCCTCGAAGTTTAGAGATATGTGGTTGTAGGAATCAAAGTGGAGTGACCTTTACAAGCTTGACAATGTGTGTGTGTGTGGTGGTGGTGATTTTGTGGACAGTGATGGAGGTACAATAATGGATCTTATGTAGCTCCCCTCGAAATCCTGCCATTAATCCTTCACTTGGCGTATCCCAAAGATCTGAGAGGTCTAGACCCCGAAGTTCGACATGTCTACTACCGAACCCATGACTAACACAGACTTGGGGGCACAGAGCCCAAAGCTTTAGAGCGTTCAGAGCCGAAACCAACCAATATGACATCAACAATTAAGTAAGAGTGACAATGGGGTCCCCTTATCTTGAACCCCTATTCGTAAATAAAGAATTATCCTTCAGAATCATCCACCTTGACTCCTAGAGAGCCTAGATGTATTATGCTATGAACTCAGTTTATCCATGTAGACCTGAAGCCTGTGAGACCAAGCATTTCCACAACAAATCTAAATCTACGTTATCAGAAAATCTCATAATCTACCTTAACAACCAAACCTTTTTCTTTTTAACTGATCTATAACATGAATCATTTCTGGAGGCAATGTGAATTCATGTCAAGTGCATATCAAGTGATGAACATTAGCCCCACAAGATTATGCTTCAGTTCTTTCCC
Source organism: Triticum aestivum (assembly GCF_018294505.1). Lineage (NCBI taxonomy): Eukaryota > Viridiplantae > Streptophyta > Magnoliopsida > Poales > Poaceae > Triticum > Triticum aestivum. The sequence goes on from NC_057806.1 coordinate 572,711,531, forward strand.
CTAGCCAGTTCACTTTTTTGATGAAGGATCAATTTTTGTTTGCGCCCGAACAAGATGACATGTGCCAAAAATTCATTTGTTGTTTTGGTTAGTATATTGTGTTGTCCCCCTCTCATTTATGTCATATAGCAATGAACATGATCAAGTGTAACGTGTGGCATTTTCTCAGTTGCCAAAGCTAAGGGAAAATCCATCGGTTCCTCTATGATTTCTCTCATAGATCTCAAAACCGTGGACTTCCTAAAAGTGATTCTTCATTGTTACAAAACATTTTCTAAAAGAGGTGATGAGGCAAGCGATCACGAAGCCCTAGCCACCACCCAACACCAACACCTCTCGCCGCAGGTAGGGCGCGTGGTGCAGGTGGCGGCGAGGATGTCCGGTTCAGGGCGGTTTTTTAGGGGAAGGCCTGTAGGTCTTGGAGGGCTGCTGCAGTCGGAGAAGGAGATGAGGGCTCGAGTGAAGGTATTTTCCAGGCGGTGCTTGATGACTGCGTTGGTGAAGCCGGTGGCAGTCAGACGAATCCAACACGATTGCTTTTCTACAGTTGCTCGACCTGGCTAGGCCACCGAAGAAGACATGATAGATGCATGGCCCTGAACGTCGGTGTTCGATCTCAAATTCTGAATCTGGCGTACATCGGCATGAGAAATTTGTCTTATGTTTTCATTAGGGAGTCTTCATGTGGTTTGGTGCGATATATTGGAGACAATTTCTCATATCAGGAATAATGTCTTCCTCGCCTTATCCCCGTTTCGTTGGTGTGCTTATCCCCATCCAGGGCGTGTGGTCTCTTATATACATGCCCTCATCAGCATTCTCTTCTTTGGGGGTGGCAATTTGCTTTGCAAATCGCAACAACCGACGTCACCTGATCTAAATCGATGACTTCCTGATCGTTGCCTCTATAAGGTCGTTGTCGAGCTATGCTCACGTGCGTTGACGGTGGATGCATGAGGCAGAAGACTCTGGTACTCCCAAATCTTTGATTGTATTTTTATTTTTTCTATATAACGACGTTTGTAAGGTTGCGTGAAGCTTAATGTATGGTCTTAGCCCTTTTTCGCAATAAGAATTAAAATAAAAAAGATTATTCTTTAAAAGTTGTCAACTCCAACCCAGTTCAAATGCTTCAATTCGACATCGCATTTTCAGGTTGTCCACTTTCTCCTGGCCACCGCTTCGTCCCCGCCGCCAACAGCCCGCGCCGGCCGGATCTGCCGCCTCCGCGCCTCTCCTCTCAGCTGCTCCACGTTCGCCGGAGCCCCCCCCCCCCCCCCCCCCCCCCGCGCAGGTCAACCTCTCCGCCTCCCTCGATCTGAGAAAAAAATGGCCAAGGGGCGAACTTGCGAGAGACGGAGCGACTGCACGCTGGCGGGCAGAACCGCCTACCATCCCCATCCCTAAACCCTAGCAATTATCCCCTCTTATTGCAGGCAACCGACGGCATCTAGGCAGAGCCGCCCACCATTCCACCGGAATCGGAAAACCTAGTCGCGGCGCCTCGATCTCGCCTGAACTTACCGTCGATGGCGGCCGCTGCGGGGTCGTACGGCAAGCTCCACAAGTCATTCAAGCTTGCCGCTCGCTCCATACTCACCGCCTTCTCCCGCGAGGTTGGTTCCCTCCCGCCTAGTGAAAAAGCTTCAGGCCCACGCCGTGAGTCAGATCAGTTCCTCTTATGTGCTCTTGGGATGAATTAACTCGTGTGTTATTCTTGCATCTTAGGATCTTAACAATGCTTTCCCATCATTCACTGATGCTGAAAGGGAGCGCCTGTACCAAATGTTCATCTATGTGAGTGTTCCAATCTTTCCTCAGTCCACAGTTACTGCTAAATCTCACAATGTTTGCCCTACGTGCAACTCAATATGCCATTAAAAGTTTGGATTGTGTATCTGTGTCTGAATGTAGCTCTTAACTTCTGATCTGTTTTCCTTTTTATTTTATTTCAGGTGATCAAGTCTTTGCATGGCAACATTGTGGTACAGTTATTGCGCCCAAGCTGGTTTCTACTTTCCAGTATGATGCAAATATCTAAGGCTGCACTGAATACTTAATTTTCAGCAGAGTTTAACTGGCTGATCAACTCCTGCATATGTTGAAAAAAACATACATTACGTGCATTTCTAGATATGTGTGGTGCTAACTGGCTGGTGACACAATCTTATCTTCAGAAACAGAAATACCCAGCACCTTGTCTTGTCCTTTTTTCATGGAATTGTATTACTTGTAAACTGTGCAATTACTCACAAAAGTGTCATTTCACTTTACTATGCGCCTTGGGGTATGGCAAGACATACTCAATGTCTAGGCTATCAAACACCATTTCAATGGTTAAAAAGAAGGCGATGAGCTAATAACTATATAGTGCAGGATTAATTCATAATTAGTAGTGCCAATTTTGCTAGTATCTGCTCTCCTTTGATCCCTTTACATGTGCCTAACCACAATATTTTGAGCGGACTGGGCGCTTAATTTGTTTACTTTTGCATATGCAGCTGAACTACGAAGCTGATATATCTTATGTTATGTTTGCTGAACCTGATGATGTTTTATTTATTTCTTGCATGTGCCAGCACTGTATTAATGCCATTGTATTGAAGTGATTCCTCTTGTTCATGCTGCAGGAGGAGTTCCGAAATGTGTGCGACGAAATAGAAGTAATTTCTTGACCAATACTTCCTGACGATGCTGATAGATTTTGAGCACACCTTTGGGCTCAACATAATCAGCGTCAAGTTTATTAACACCCGCGACAAATGCTGTGATTTGTAGCAGCATTTTTAAATGTTTAATGACATGACTATCAATTGTTTTAGATTGCTACTGCCCTTGACAAGGTAGATCAGTTTGTTGAAGAACAAACTCTGGATGTTTTATCTTCAGACAAGTATGAACTTTTTCCTTTGGCTTTGAGATTCTGTTGTGGAATTTCTGGGTTCTAAATAGTGTTTAATCTTCTAAGAAATTTGATCATACGGTATGGATAGGCTGGGTAGGATTTGCAATTGCAGTGGAGGTTCTCTTGTGCATGCTACTCATTACCAAACCTATATAAATGCATGAATATGTTCTTTCTGGAAATCCAGCACAGCTTTCCTTGAATTATCCTTTGTCCAGGGTTAACCAAATACAGTTCACTTGGAATGAAAGCTCATTCAATTATGAGCCTATATAAATGCATAATGATGTTCTTTCTGGAAATTCAGCACATCTTTTCTTGAATTGTTGCTGTTTGTTAAAAGTCACAGAATATAGTTTATTTGAGATGACAGCTCATTCGTTTACAGGACTAGCATTGAAGACATCAAAGAAAGGATATCAAAGGAGAAGAAGGATGAAATTGAACGTTTAAAAGGTTTACTAGAGAAGGTATTATCCATCTGAAAAGCAGATTTGCAACCTTTAAGTTTATCATTGAAATGGTCCTTCAGCACTCCATGCCCTGTGGTTGAGTTTTGAATTTGTCTTTTTTAAGTTTTGACTAAATAGCAGTTGAGTTCTTATCACTCCATTGCTGTCAACATGATATTTAGTTGCAACATGTTACCCTCCCCACCACAAAAAAACAAAAACAAAATTTATGGTGCTGTTACTGCTGTAAGTGTTACATGATGGTCACCTTAAGAAGCGCCGACAACGCAATTTATCTTCGTCTCAAACTAATATTGATTAGCTTTCTGCTCACACCATAACGCAGACTCAAGAAAGGAACAATGCCATGAAGGCCCGAATCGAACCCTTGAAGCAAGGGGAGGATTTCAATGACACAAGAGATGTTCTCACGAAGGTCTTACTTTAGGTCTATGTTTCTGTCGTGCTTTCTTCTTATTACCCTTCCTGTTTTGATTCGATTTCTTGGGACTTGTTTTGCAGCTGAAGCAATGGAATTCTGCGTGTCAGAGCTACGATGACCATTGAGCTTCTCTGGTGGAATCAAGAGACATCTGCTGTGTAGCTTTGTGTGGTTGTAGAGTGGAGGTCGAGTCAGGAGTCATGCTCCCCCATGAACCAATGGTGCTAACCAATTGTAGCGTGATTCTGTTTCTGAGTTGCAAGACGTAGCTGTTGCGTTTCTGTATTTTTGTGGCTCCTGTTTCCTGCACCCATAATTGATGCTTGCTTTAGTGATCATCCAGATGACACTCCTGGTTCCATTTTCTCCCTTGACATTTGTTTTTCACTTTGGTGTCCAAGTCTTAATGAGAAAATCCCAAGAAAAAAAATGCATGTATTCCCCAAATTACTGCAGTTATATACTCCCTCTGTAAAAAAATATAAGAGCGTTTAGATCACTAAAATAGTGATCTAAACACTTATATTTCTTTACTGAGGGAGTAGAAGGAAATCTGTCAAAAAGGAAATAATGAACACATTTTGATTCTGAAGTTGAAATCTCAGAGGGGTTGCTGTAACACCCATAGCATAGCCGTTTTACCTCTTCTTCTTCTTCTTCATTTTTTTTTCTTGTAAATTTCCACCCTAATATGGTGCCAGTTGTTGCCTCCTTTTCTTAGGGAAAAATTTCTGATCTGAATCATGGCATAGGTTTAGCTGCTCCTGATATGCTACTAGCATGTAGTGTAAAAAAACATACAAGGAACAGCTCCCTCGTATGCTGAATGATAAACTGAATTGAACTTACAGAAGGATTGCAGCTAGGGACGGGATTAAAATTGGTTGGTTTGGGATGTAATCATGGTGGGGTGTGGAGTCTGAAGGGAATGCAGCAAGTGACCAAGTGCTCTACACAAGCAGCTTCTTTGGAGATGAAACTCTGGCCGGCAGAGAAGCTGGGGTTCACCAAGACAACCATCCAGGCAAATCCAGACTCTGTTTACTTTGTATAGTAAGCAGGCGTTCTCCTCGCCTTTTGCGTGCATAGTTAGTTTGTTCAGAGATCAGTCTCAAGTCTGAATTTTAGGAAAATTATTTCCCTGTAAGATGGGGTGGGTTTCCATTGATCCTGAGGTCTTTGTGAAATTCTCATTTTGCATGATGAAATCAGGGGTGGTGGTGATATTGGCCAAAAGTTGACTGGTTCACTCACAGAAGGTAAGATCAAGATAGTCTACTGAGTTCTCTTGTGGACCTCAATCTTCCAGGCTAGGTTGTGGATACATACATGTACTTGCTGAGACATGTTTTTCCTTAATTCAATTAGCAGGAATCAGCTTTTCCACATGTGTAGTTTGCCTGATGACTCATGGCCGATTTTCTCATTCTTAGCCTGATTATTGAATGGTGTTGTAAATGCATGAATATGACCTGACCTTTAAGCATCCTATTTATATGCCATGTTTCTCCAGGATTTGTTCATCTACCAGATTAAAGTAGGCTCACTGCCTCCACTATACTCCAGGACAGTAGACATCAGCATCCACAAGCACAGGTAGTTACAATTAGTTGCAACCAGAAGAAGCTGATGAAACCTGCATTATATATTTATATTGTCATCTTCTACGGCTAGCCCACTACTACTTATTAGCTGCAAGATCAGAAGCGACATAGGGAGCAAGCTGAACGAAGAGGCTGCCATGAGCTACTGGGGCACCTCGCCATCGTGGGGGGCGGCCCGCCACGGGCCATCTCCGATGGTGCCCCTCATGGTGGTGCTGGCCCTGGGGTGGGTCATCTACAACGAGACCCTGCTTGAGTGTTATGAGCGGGTGACTGAGGTGCGGGACACCGTGGCCGACAATGCCATGGTCTTCATCCTCGCCGCCGGGTTCCTGCTGCTCGCCGTCGTCCTCCTCAGCAACCAGATGGAGGTGGTCCTGGTGCCGGCGGTGCTGGTGCTGGTCATGCTCCTGATCCAGAACATCGTTCTTGCCGCGCTCCTGCTGCTGCTGGCGGTGTACCTGGCTGGGATATACTACTACCCGCCTCACCGGGGCTACGGCTACGGCGGCGGCGGCGGCGGCGGCGGCTTCAGCGGGGCCGGGGGTGACTGGACGGGCTGGGGCTGCGGGCTGGGGTTCTACATGCTGCTGCTGCTCTGCCTGGTGCTGTGCGCCATGTTTTCGGAGGAGGGCGGCAGCTGGTGGATCCCGGGCGTGCTGCTGGCTGCGTGCCTGCTCTGCCTCAACCTCTTCTCAGGTGGCAAAGTCTTGGGCCAGGAGTACTTTTAACCCTTGTGTTCTTCGGGACAGAGCTTAGTTATTGTTGTCTCGTGGCATTACCAGATGGTGATGTAGCCGCTCATGGCTCCCTCCTTAGATTTGTCTGCTACCATCATAAGAATTTTAGCAGACGCGTGGTGACCGGTGACGCTCTGCTGCAAGGATTTGGAAAGTAAAATGGACCTTTAACAGCGTCCCATGCATCCCATTTGGTCATGTTGAGCATGCCGGGTCGAGCTTCAGATGATTAAAACAACGGGAAAAGGCATACAACTGAACTAGCACTCTCAACATGAGCTTCAGATGATTAAAACAACGGGAAATGTTGTAAGATGGGCCACTAATAGCACCTTCATATGTGGAGTTTCAGGCATACAACTGAACTAGCACTCTCAACATGATTCGGCAAGTCTATCTGCAGGTGAAGTTTGCTCGCGCCCAAGGGTAATCGATTTGGGATGTCGTTGCACTTCGTAAGGTAAATAACTCTTATCAAGTACATGCAGACTAAGGCATAGCCTAGTGTTAGAAAGGGGCTCATGCCTTCCCACCCACCCTCATGTTCTATTACTTACAATTTAAATTTGTTGCATCAATTATACTGTAGGACAATAAGAGCAACTCCAACGGCCGCGCCAAAAGACGCGCGCGCGGTAAACCCAGCTTTTAGTGCGCGCGGGACGTTTTGCCGCGCTCCAGCGGTGGCGGGAAACTCACACGCGCGGGAACCGTTTGCGCGCACGCACGAAAAGGCGCTAGCTCGCGTGCCATTTTTTGCGCACCGCTTTCGGCGCGCGCCACGTGCCTTTTCCACGCCTCCTCTTCTCCTCTTCCTCTCCCTGTCTGCCACGCGCCGCTCCAGCGCCCCGCCACCGACGTGCCTCCACCGCTCCAGCGCCCCGCCACCGCCGCGCCGCCGTGCCGCCGAGGAGCGTCCGGCTACCGCAGCGTCCGCCTACGCCCTAACGGCGGCTACTACTTGGAGATACGCTCCGGCGATCTTCGGCTTGGCCTCGGCACCTACAGGACTGCGCGCGAGGCCGCCTGCACGTACGACGCGGCGGCGTGGCGCCTAGGCCGGCCGCGCGGGCAGATGAACTTCCAAGATGTGTACACGCTCCAGCAGGCGCTCGACGTCGCCCCGCCGCCTCGTCTGAACACGGCACAAGACCGTACGGAGCACGCCGAGCGGCAGCGCCACCTCCTCGTCGCCCAGGAGGACGAGCGGGTCATGGCGGAGTGGGGCCGGCGCCACCCGGAGGACGTCGCCTACGAGCCTACTGGGCAAGGCGTCGCGAGGAGGATACGCGAAGGCGCCGCGAGGAGCGGTTGGACAGGTGTCGGCAGAAGGCATTGGCGAATGCGCAGCCCGATCTCGTTGCAGCAGGTGGGAGGTCGTTTTTCACGAAAGACGATGATCGTTGGTTGGACATATGGCTAGATATCTCGGACGACATCGCCGAGGATGATAATGATGATAGCGACTTAGAGTAGTTTTCTATGCAATCTATCTAGGCCTCCTTTGGTTTAGAGGAATTTCATAGGAATTCTAGAGGATAGGATTCTTATAGGATTTTTTTCCTTTAGAGCCCTTTGGTTCATAGGAATGGATTCCTATTCTTACATAGGATTGGTTCCTATCCTCCACATTTCATAGGAAAATAAAAAAGAGCCTAGACTCAATGGAAAAATTCCTTTGGTGTCAACCAAATGACATCTTGTTTCCTATTCCTATTTATAGGATTTGAGATACATGTCATCTCATTTCCTACAAGATTCCTATTCCTATGATAATCCTATCCTATGAACCAAAAGAGATACAATCTATGTTTTCAATGTAAAATACCTTTATATTGTTTTAAAAATATATATGCAATCTATCTAGTTTCTATGCTTCCGATGCATACATCTAGTTTGTAGAATGAGCGCGCGTTGCTGGAGTGGCGCGCGCGCTGCATTTTAGCGCGGCTGCTGGAGCGGGCGCTGCGCGCCGCGCCAAACCAGACAATGGGCGCATGCTAAAGCTGTTTTTTGTGCGCGGCGCGTTCGGCGCCTGTTGGAGATGCTCTAATGCTAAACGTATAAAGAGTTACACTTAATTACATGCTGACTAGGATTCTTTCTTTCTAACTACCCCCCTCCCCCCCACACACAAATATCCAATCAAAACTCACGAGCGTGTAAATCCCCCATAACTCTTTGTATGTCTAGCATTACTCTACTGGAGGGGCCTCCTTTACAGTCCTTCTGTCAAAAAAGAAAAACCTACCAAGAACATATTGTATTTAAGAGCATCTCTAGTCCTTCTCCCATCCTTCAATTTTCTAAAATTTGAATTTATTTCCACCTAATCTTTTCCCTAAACTTAATCCCTCAAATGATCTCAACCCTACATGTAAGCCTCACTTCATCTTCTTCCTTCTTCCTCTCCTTCCTTCCAAGCGACCAACAACTACTTCTGGCCAGTAGACGGTGTCCATGGGCTAGCATGGGCCTGGGATAGATGATCCTCAAAAATAATTTTATAAAGGCTCACCGAACACGAAGTACGAATGCGAGAAAGTAGAGGAATTTTGTCCTCCATGGGCCTTGGTTTGGGCAGTTCTTCGTTTGAATGCTTTCTTATCCTCTTCCTTCTTCTCCTAGTGGCATGACCATGTTGTCCAAAATAGAACGATTCATCAGAATCTGCAATGGCAGCCGTTGGCCAATGTGTTCTTCTTTATGTGATGTTTTTCCTTTGTGCGTGCTCCTCCACCCATATTGCAGCTTTGCTCATGGCGGGAGACTACGGGGAAGAAAAAAAAAGTGAATAAGTCGGAATTTTGCCGGAGACGGTGGGGGTGGGGGATGTGGGGTCGCGGGATAAGCCAAGGGGTGGCTGACGGCAGGTGCCAGCAATGGTCTTGCCCAACCGAGTCATGAGCATCCCCTTATTTTTACTAAGAGTAGGTTAGTAAGAGAAACTTTGGGGCGGGCGGGGGGGGGGGGGGGGGCAGTAAAGGTTTTGGGGAGGGCTAGGGTGGGTGATAATCCTGCCAACTATTTTTTAGGGGGGGGGGGGTTAATGCTTTTAAGAGGAAGGGCTAAAGATGCTTTGATATATCACACCCATTTAATACTCACACGATTCAACTCAATAGACAAATGCCAAAGAAGGGAAAACGAGTACTACCGTGTTAAAAATGAAAAGAAAGGGATATCTTACATTTTTATTCGTTTTTTTAGCCCAACCTCTAGATGTAGTATTACAATATTAAGGACCAGTAACCCGTAAAAAGGAATGAATGCAATAGACAGTAGGTGGCATCGGCACTGGCAAGGGGGGCGGAAACCCTAATCGCCTAGGAGGTAGAGGAGAACAAGTGGGGTAAGAGGATTCCAAATGCATTTTACAACATGACTATCATGTGGGTTTCTTGCATAAGTGATTATTATGTTTCTTGTATAAAGGACTATATATGATTTAATATGTTTTTTCTTGGGCGCGCGGGGGGGGGGGGGGGGGGGGGAGGATTTTAGTGTGTCGTTATGGCCCAACGATTGTGCTAATATGTTGTGTATCATTCAATACTACAAAATGTCCCTTGAAAGATATGGTTTTAATCTATATTAAGAGTTGAATGGTATATTTCCCATCCTAACCTTCAAAAAAAATTATATTCTTATTTTCTAATTTGTATGTGGTTGTTGTGCACATAATGAGATGATTCCTCTATCACTCTTATAATGATTTCATGATTGCACTCACACTCTATGTGTACCTTCTATATTCCATAGTATCACCCCTTACAACAAATATGCGATATCTTATGTTACAATGTTACCAATTCTTGAGAACCATATGACTCATAGAAGATTGAGGACATTTTGATCAGCCTAATTTTAAAAATGCAGGAACCATGATAACATAAGAGTTGGAGTGGCGTGTTCTCTTGAATTTTGTAGGATTAGAAAACCACGGGAATTTGGATGACGAGTCTTTGATGCTATAGGAAAAACAAAGAAATGTACCGAAAGGTTTGAGTGGATAGAGGTTTTCTTCCAAAATAGAAGACCAAAACAGTTCTTAGGAATATTTCCGAAGGTACCAATCCTACAAATCAGGTGGAGGAAGAGGAGGACAAGATGGACATGGCAACGTCGACAACGCCGCAGTCCACGGAGCTCAAGCCGTGGGAGGAGGTTCAACGTGAGCTCGAGGAGGGGGAGCTCGAGGAGCACCTTGGTAAAGCACACGCCGAGCTCGCCGTCATCCACGCCGACCAAGAGGCGGTTGAGCAGCACCTTGCTGTTGAGGCGTTCTTTGCGGGCTTCGGTAAGGGGCGTGAGCCCAACGCAATCCCCTCCGACAAGGAGGAGAGCCATAGCTGAGCTTAATTAAGTGATAGTTTAGGTTAATTTGAGTGCCTTGTGCAGACTTGTGATCTGGGAAGTTAAATTTGGAGGAAGGACTATGTGCCAAAAGTTCAAATTCTTAAAATTTAAGGAGTTAAATTCTCAAAGGTGGTTTGGAGAGCTAATTATATAAGGGCGGAAATAGTTTGCTTGGTTTTTCGAGTCTCAAACAAGAGCGTTGCTATATACTCTCTCCGTTCCTAAGTATTCGTCTTTCTAGATATTTCAACAAGTGACAACATACGAAGCAAAATAAGTGAATCTATACTCTAAAATATATCTATATACATCCGTATATGATAGTCCATTTAAAATTAAAAAAACAAATATTTAGGAACGGAAGGAAGGAGTAGACAACAAGTTTATGGCCGACGCCTGCACGATCTGTGTCAAAGTCCACGCAATTAAGTGGTAGCTTAGGTTAATTAGAGTTAAAATACAAGGGGAGGTGCTAGGAGTACTGTGTCAAAGTCCACGCAAAGACTACACGACTCTGCTCACACTGCTCAGCTTAGAAGTTGATTGATGATACTAGCCGGTTGGCAGTCGACGGATTGGTCTTTGCTTGCCCAAGCAAAAACTCGATGTCGGCTCGCTATTGGCATCGACTTTTTCTTCTCTCGAAAACACTTCAAATAAAATTGCTTGTAATTTATGTACTACTATATTGTAAATGGCATCGGTATAATCGGCGTATGTGAGATGGGGTTCTAGCCTCTTGTCCGGTGCCCATTTGCACAATGCATTGCGATAGAATTTTCTTGGTAACTGACGTGACAATACAATATTTTCCTTGGAAGAAACGGAAAGTTAAAGAATTTGCAATCGCCATTTCCACCTGCAAATTGAGCTGCAAGCGCGCATCCTCTGCTTTCTTGCAAGAATTCAAGTCCTACCAACTGTAACAAGCACGCATCGAAAAAGAAGGCACGCTAAGCTAATGGGACGGCGGCATCCGCGGGCACTCCGGCCGTGGCAGCCCTGGCAGCGGCGCCGGCGGCGGCCCGAGCCCTCCGCGGCAGAGCGGGCACGTCCGGCGCTTCCGGAGCCACTTGTCGACGTCGCAGCTCGCGTGGTAGAAGTGGCCGCAGGCCGGCACCACCCGCACCAGCTCGCCGGCCTCGCCCTCGCCGTACTCCGACAGGCAGATGGCGCACCGCTCCTCCTCTTGCTCTTCCTTCGCCTTCTCTTTCTCCTTCTCCTTCTTCCTGGCGGCCGCCTGCTTGTACGTCATGAGCGTGTCGTCGCCGAGGGCGGCCTCGACGTCGGCGTCGTGCACCGCGGCGCTCCCCATGGCGCCGGCCGTGTCGTCGCAGGCTCCGCCGGAGGCCGCGACGGCTAGAGCGACGATGATCACCGCCATGACGACCACCGCGGCGATCTGGAGGTGGAGTGCGACATCCGGGTCCATGCTCCTTGCCTCCTTGGCCAGTGCCAATGCCGGCGAACTACCGCTCCAGTCGAGCCTTTGTATAGGAGCTCCGGTCCCAGAATGTTTCCGCTGATTTCCGCCTTTCTTCTTCCACTCGACAATTCCCTTGCGGCTGTCTTGTTTCGCCACTCTGGTTTTGGACTTAATTCAATTGTCTTCTTCTTCACTCTTTTTTTCCCTTTTGAAAATGAATCAGTGTGTGATTACGCGTAACTTGTATCCCTTTGCCATTCCTAATAAAATGAAATGAAAAAACACGCAGTATTATCTCTCGTCATACGCCTGAGAAGACCTAGCCAGCCGCCGCCTACACAATAAGTTAGGGTTTCTTAGCCTCCCGCCTCGTCTTTCTATGGCCTTAAGGTTATTGAGGCAGAGTGGATCCCGGCTCTTACAGGTGTGAGGGCTTCATTTTTAGATTTTTTTTTGAAATTTGTTAGGGTGTGGGTTCTACTCAGGAAGGCGAAACGGCGATGGCTCTCTAAAGATGAATATAAGATCTTCCTGCCTAGCCCCCGTTCCGGTGACACGTCTAGCATCGTCGATGGGCGTGTGGAGGTGCGTCTCTAGTGGATATGGCTTTGGTGGATTTGCTCGGATTTGTTCGTCGTTCGTCTTTGTTCGTGTGTCTTCAGGTCCGTCTTATCTACATCTTCATTGGCCACGGTTGCTGTTCTGTTGTGTTGGTTTTATGAACCTTAGCATGACGACTTTTCGACTGTCTACACAATAAGGTTTGCCCGGCTCCGACAAGGGAGGGGCGATGACAGCGACACGCCTTCGACTCGCTTCAGTGCTTGCAGTCGTCGCTAGGTGGTCTATGAATCTGGATGTAATTTTTATTATTTTTAGTATTTATTGTACTATTATGATTAAAGATGAATAGATTAAAAGTTTATCTCGTAAACAAAAATGAAACGGAAAACAACGTCGCTGTCTTCCATTTACAACAGCCTCACTGGCTATGACAACCGAAACTTTTGTTCATCAATTGACTTCTGTATTTTTCTAAAACCCAATCATAATTTTTATTCCTTTCAATAACAAAATAGCTATCACATTAGTTTTTTTTTTCTTGCGATGCACATTGGGTTACATATAAAGAACTGTTCTAAAATGGATTGTAGTACGTCAGATAGAGCATAGAAATCGATTGAGCCTCAGTCACAGAATAGCGAAAAGGCGAAAGGAAATGGAAGACAACGATTTATCCATCTACCTCTTTGGGGCAAGATTTTGGTTACCGGTTGAAAATTTCAGATTTTTTTATGGTTACTGTGTATTTCTGTGCCCCTCGGTAAATCTTCATACAGAGTAAAAAAGTATCTTTTTTTAATTTAAACACTTGATTTATAGTAAAGTCGTAGGATCTACTTAATGCCATGAGAGTTGGTTCTGGCTGTCTGTAGCAACCTAGTTCCTGTTTTGAGAAGTCTCTAGTTCAAATGTTCGTTCGTTCACTTATTTGAATTAAAAATTTAACTATAAAATTCATTCGAGATATTCTTGATGTTTCTCGGTAACCGTGGTAACCACGTTTACCAGTGTGCCTGGGTAAAAATGCCTCATTTTCATTCGGTAACCAAAACCTTGCTCCGGGGTATGTTGGTGCAGAACTTAACGAGATTCGTGGATTTATCCCTAGCATCCGTGGATTTCGCCCACATGATTAGTTGATGCGCTCGCTCGCGTGCCGACTACATACTACATAGATAGAAAAGCAAAAGGACTAAGATTGTGTCAACTCACACTGAGTAGTACTAGTGCACTTCCTCGGACAGTTACGTTTTGGCTTCTAAATACTCCACGGTGACATTCGCAGCAAAATCGTCGAACTTTTCAATCGTGTCACAGGCCGGCCCCGCTCGAGGAAAACCTTCTCGCTTCTAGAACATCTAGTTCTTGTGTTGCTTTCCTGGTGAGCTCTTTGACTCAGGTGACATGTCGTTTCAGGCCGACATCTCTCGGGTCGGAGTCCTTCCTCTTCCGACTGGAAAGAATCTCAGCTAAGTCGTAAGGAGAGAGTAGCCTAGTTAGAACCTGGCAAAGTCAACTGGTCTGGCACCTTCACATGTAAGTGTTGGTAGATTGATGGCGATGTTATGAACATTTTGATAATCAACTTAACGGTTCCGCTGACGATTTACAAAACGCGTAGAGAGTCACAGGCGAGTGGAAGGAGCACAGGAGCTCCGAGGCCGATCGAAGACGGCGGGGACGCCGGCGAGGTCTCGGACCAGGAACCTGCGATGACATGGCTGGTGAGTATATTAGCAATATTTCAATTAATTTAATCCATGAATAAATCATGAGCATGGCATCGATAGAATTAAATACATGTTGATATTTGATCACGCAAGCACATATTATGCTGATAGCAGTCTACGTATAACGCTAGTATGGCTAAGACAGAAATAAATAGGAGCGAGACAAACGAGTTATACCCTTCAGTAGACCATGACGAAGCCGCTGCTGTGGCGACGACGGCGTCCTCGGCAACCTTCTTCTCGGCGACGATACAATCAGCTTCAGTGGCGGTGGACATGGTGATGATAAAGACGATGCAGACGTAGATGAACGGCGACGAGCGATCACGTAGGAAACACTTTCCAAAAAGCTAATCGCCCCTCTACCGTACATGATCTAGAGAGGTGGGGTCATCACTGTCATCGACGCCGTCGCGTCGTACCGCACCTCCCGTGCCTGTGACCGCGGCATGCAGGCAGAGACAGAAACCGAGTGCACGGAGAGCAACGAGTCGGTGGCCAGCGCCTCCGCGTCCGTCGTCGTCATCGAGAAGAAGTAGAACATAAGAGACCGCCGCCGCTTGAGTACTATGAAGGCCACCGCCGAGGCAACGCCGGCGTACACAGTCGGTGTCTTGCCCGGTTCTTCTCTTACGAGGACCTCCGTCGATCCCACATGGGCTCCACGGAAGCCAAGGAGCCGTCTTTCCCTCCCGCTGAAGCATCAACCGGATTTCCACTCCGCTGAAGCGAGTAAGCCCTTGAAGATATATTTTTATAGCAGTTTGTCTAATTCACATCTAGATGTTTTTTAATGATGTCACATCTAAGCTCTCACAAGTATATAATGCACCAACAAAAAACAAAAAAAATTAGGATAAAAAAATAGATCACAAACAGAGTAAAAATTAGCTTAGATGTAATATAACTATGTCATATCTAGATGTGTCTTAGACAGACCCCTTTTTACACAAGAAAATCTTGCATGGTGCGTCACCTACTGGACTCGCATACGGGGGCCCTTACTCGCTCCGTGCGAGCCGAGCCAACAGGCGTGACGCAAAAACTAATTCGCACCAGAGGCAGTAAAATTCTTGGAGCAAAGAAAGGCTGTTCCATTTCACCGGTAGCAAGCTGACGTACGCGCGTGCCCAATTGGAGGTGTACAATGCATCTTTCTCTACTACTACGAAGCTCGAAGCAGCTGAAGCTGATCGGGTACAAATGATCGACTATGTTACTACGACGACGGCCACGACGACGGCGCGGGCGGCTAGAGCGGGCAGGTCCGGCGCGTCCGGATCCACCGGTCGGCGTCGCACGCGGCGTGGAAGAAGCGCGCAATGCTGCAGCATCCTCTGCACTCCGCGAGAACACAAATCCTAACAAGCATCCGTCGGAAAATGAGACACGCTAAGCTGAGGACGGCATCCGCGGCGGCATCGGCGGGCACTCCGGCCGCGGCAGCCCCGGCAGCGGCGGCGGCCGGCCGAGCCCTCCGCGGCAGAGCGGGCACGTCCGGCGCTTCCGGAGCCACCCGTCGATTTCGCAGCTCGCGTGGTAGAAGTGCCCACAGGCCGGCACCACCCGCACCAGCTCGCCGGCCTCGCCCTCGCCGTACTCCGACAGGCAGATGGCGCACCGCTCCTGCTCCTCCTCCTCCTCCTCCTTCGCCTTCTTCTTCCTGGCGGCCGCCTGCTCGTACGACATGAGCGTGTCGTCGCCGAGGGCGGCCTCGACGTCGGCGTCGTGCACCGCGGCGCTCCCCGTGGCGCCGGCCGCGTCGTCGCAGGCTCCGCCGGAGGCCCTGACGGCTACGGCGACGATGAGCACCGCCATCACGACCACCGCGGCGATCTCCAGGTGGAGCGCCAGGTCCGGATCCATGCTCCTTGGCCAATGCCAGCGAACTACCGCTCCAGTCCAGCCTTTGTATAGGAGCGCTCCGGTCCAGAGCCTTCTCGGCCAAGTCAGGACGTAGTGTGTAGGAAAGGGGTTGAGCTTTCCCAGAATGTTTCAGCTCATTTCCGCCTTTCTTCTTCCACTGGACAATTCCCTTGCGGCTGTCTTGTTTCACTTCACTACTCCGGTTTTGGACTTAATTCAATTGTCTTCTTCTTCTCTCTCTTTTTTTCGCTTTTGAAAATGAATCAAGATGCGATTACCGCGTAACTTGTATCCCTTTGCCACTCCTAAGAATAAAATGAAAAAAACGTCGTGTCTTCCATTTACAACAGCCTCACTGGTTATGACAACTAAAGCTGTTTGCTAATCAATTGACTGCCTCCGCCTTTGAGGGAGTATTTTACATCATTTATTGGAAATGCTCTCATAGAGTAGCAAAAAGACAGAAAGTAGTATACGATTATCCCCGGTATTCGTCATACAGTAATACCATATGATTAGTTGATGCGCTCGCTGGCGTGCCGACCACATAGAAAAACAGAAGCACTAAGATTGCAGTAACGCGCTTTATTTAAACCGTATGTACATATACTGCACTTGCTCGGACAGTAACGTTTTGGCTTATACATACTCCACTGTGAAAATTCGTCCTTTTAAAACAAACTGCGAAAATTCGTGGCAGTTGACACTGGCAAAATCGTGGAACCTTCCAATTGTGCTCCGAGGCTGAAGACGGCGGGGACGCCGGCGAGGCCTCGAACATGAGTGACCAGGAACCGGCGATGGCAAGGCAAGGGCGACACAGGTGGAGGGGAGTCGAGGTTGACGGTTTCGGATGAGGGGGGGGGGGGGGGGGGGGGGGGGGTACGCACTCGCCGGAGAAAATCTACCGTTGGCATATCACCTAATCTCGATTAATTAAGCCGTTGGCATGATGCTTGATGCACCGTAACAAATTCGTATCGGAACCAGCAAAATTCTTGAAACAAAGAGCGAGTGTTACATTTCACCAGCAAGCTGACGCGCATATAGGCCCGGTTTGTTTTGGATTCTGGAACCGGATTCGGCTTTGCCAGTGAAGCTGAATCTAGAACTTGAATCAAACAACTATTTGGAACCAGCTTTGCTAGTGAAGCTGAATCTGGATTTAGGATATTTTTAGTGCAATTTTCTAAAGCACATCAAAGTGTATTTCAGTGGCCAAGCTGTGAATTAGTTTTGCCAATGAAGCGAATCCACATGTGTGATTAAAATCCAAACGAAGCAGAAACAAACAAGGCTTAAGTGAGACGAGTGTATAATGCATCTTTCTCTACTAGTGCGAAGCAGCTGCAGCTGATCGAGAAGAAACTGATCGACTATGCTACTTCTACGATGATGGCGGCGCCGCGCGGCTCGGCTCAGCTCGGCCTAGATCCATCCAACATATAACAAGGTAAACTGAATCCATGCCAAGAAATATAAAGGATGGGCTCGATTGAAACCATATGGACTAGGTGCAGAAGACCACGGCAACACACCTGAATACCAGATGTTTCTCCCCAGATTTGAATTTGGAGAAAGGGCTGGGTGCCAAAAAGTTTAAATTATTAAAATCCAACTTATGCAGATTTTTTCGAGTTTCAAGCTAGGAACACTGTGGCTGGAACGTTTCAAAGTCAACTCAAAGACTCTGTCCACACTGCTCAGCTTAGATGCTCATTGATAACGTGTTCAAAAAAAAATTATGCTGATTGATGATAGGTGTGTTTTCTGGTTAGTGATGGTAGTCGACGTGCTGGTAAAAACTCGACGTATCGCTCGCTCTTGCTATCAACTTTTTCCTTTTTTTCTTTCTATCAATTAAAATTGCTTGTGATTTACTTCTTTCATCTTATAATATAAGATGTTTTCTGACGTTAGTGTAGTGTTAAAAACGATCTTATATTATAGGACTAAGAAAGTATATTGTGAAGACATCAATCTAATCGCCTGTTTGTGAGACGCCCATTTTCATAACGCATTGTTGGCATGATTTTCTTCGTAACTGACGTGGAAGCAACGGAAAGTAAATAATTTGCATTCACAATCTCATCCTGCAAAATGAGCCGCCTCACATGCGCAAGCGCGCAATGCTGCAGCATCCTCTGCACTCCGCGAGAACACAAATCCTAACAGGCAGCCGTCGAGAAAGGAAACACACTAAGCTGAAGACAGCATCCGCGCCGGCATCGGCGGGCACTCCGGCCGTGGCAGCGCCGGCAGCGGCAGCGGCGGCCCGAGCCCTCCGCGGCAGAGCGGGCACGTATGGCGCTTCCGGAGCCAGCGGTCGACGTCGCAGCTCGCGTGGTAGAAGTGGCCGCAGGCCGGCACCACCCGCACCAGCTCGCCGGCGTCGCCCTCGCCGTACTCCCACTGGCAGATGGCGCACCGCTCCTCCTCCTTCCCCTTCTCCTTCTTCCCGGCGGTCGCCTGAGCGTACGTCATGAGAGTGGCGTCGCCGAGGGCGCTCTCGACGTCGGCGGCGTGCACCGCGGCGGCGCCGGCCACGTCGTCGCAGGCTACGCCGGAGGCCAACACGGCCACGGCGACGATGATCACCGCCATCAGGACCACCGCGGCGATCTCGAGGTGGAGCGCGAGTTCCGGGTCCATGCTCATCGCTCCTTGGCCAATGCCAATGCCAGCGAACTACCGCTGCAGTCCAGCCTCCAGCCTTTGTATAGGAGCTCCGGTCCAAACCAGAGCCTTCTCGGCCAAGTCAGCCCTGTAAGCGTTGGTAGCTAGACTGATGGCGATGTTATGAACATTTTGATAATGAACTTAACGGTTCTGCTGACGTTTACAGAACGCGTCGAGAGACGAGTGGGAGGAGCAGCCAAGCCCTGAGGCCGAAGACGGCGGGGACGCCGGCGACGGCGAGGCCTCCGACAGGAGTGACCTGGAACCGACGATGGCACGGCGACGACTGACACATGTGGAGGCCTGGAGGGAAATCGAGGTTGGCGGGTTCGGGTGGACGGTGTGGCCTCGCCGGAGAAGAAGATGAGCATGCCAGACGTGAGCAGGAGGAAGGGATGGCGGCCGTTAGATTTTAGTAATTCACAGCTGGGACAAAATCGTCCGATGCAAATACAGTAGTTTTTCCCAGGCAACTGTGGCATGGGTGCCTCTCACCCAATCCCGATTAGTTAAGCCGTTGGCGTGATGCACCGTAACAAATGAAATTCGCGGGACTGGCTACTGGTCAATCGACTGATTTTTTCTTGGGTCAGTCGATTGACCTCAAACTGTTTCAGTCGAGCCTAATTAATTAGGCAGTCCAGTTACGGTAGTTGCAGCAGCAGAAGCCCAACGCACAGGTGCAAGCTGCAGTCCAGTACTGCCAAGCGGGTCTGCTTTTTTGTACAATGATTATGGCTGCTCTAATATATTGTTGGACAAGCCTTTGTAGATGATCGATGAATAGCACTCTCACACATATTCGCTTTGCTCAATAAAAGAAAAATCTCACATGTTGGCAAACAATATGTATATTTATTTTATACATATAAAAATATATACATACGTGTATATATAAAATGTATTGTTACTATGCAAAAATGAGCATATAATAGTGATATCTCCAAAAACAAGTGTTTCCTAAGAAGTAATGGATTAGGGACATCGATGTTATCCTTACAAAAGAAAAGAAAATCAAAACTAAAACAAAGTAAAAAAGAAATAAAAACTAAAAAAATAAAAAAGAAGTTTTCTATGAAAGAAAGAATTCGTGGCATTGGTATTACCCTTCCAGATGAAAGAAAAAATGAAATAAAAATACTGAAGTTTTCTAAAAATAAGTGAAACCCTTTCAGAATAAACTAAAACAAAACTCAAAACAATAAAGTTTTCTAAGAAAGAATGAAACCCTTTAAGAGGAAAGAAAATGAAAAGGGAAGAACTTTCAAAACTTGCACACAATTTGCACTGAAATTGCACTTTTTGGAATATGCAAATAATAAGCATATAATAGTGCAATTTTTGCATTCTACTATAATTTACACATAGTGTAACAGAAATTATGTATTTCCTTTAAGAGGAAAGAAAATTAAAAAGAACTTGCGCATAACTTTGCACTGAAATTGCACTTTCTCGTAATATGCAAAAATAATCATATAATCATGAAATTTTGGCACATATTTTATAGTATTTGTTTTTATATAATTACAGTGAGCCAAAAATGCACAAAAAACAAAAAATAACCAATAAATGAAAGAAAAAAGGTAAAATAAAACTCATAGAAATAGAAAACAGAAATAAAAAATAAAGTAAAATGAGCATATTATAGTGAGATTTCCACAAGAAAAGTGTTTTCTCAAAAGTAATGGATTAGTGACATCGGTATTACCCTTACAAAAGAAAAATAAAACAAAATAATAAAAAATGTTATAAAAACTGAAACAAAATAAAAAATGTTTTCTACGACGATTGAATTCGTGGCATTGGTATTGCCCTTTCATAAAAGCCAAAATAATGTAGTTTTCTAAGAAAGAACGGAACAGTTTAAGCAGAAAGAAAATAAAAAGAAAAACCTTTCAAAACATGCACACAATTTGCACTGAAAATTGCACTTTTTGAAATATGAAAAGAATAAGCGTATAACAGTGCATTTTCTGCATTATACTATAATTTACATATAGTGTAACTGAAATATTGTATTTTTCTTGAAGAAGAAAGAAAAATAAAAAAACTTGCGCGCAACTTTTCAACAAAATTGCATTATCGTAATATGCAAAAATAATCATATAATCATAAAATTTTGGTACATATTATATAGTATGTGTTTGTATATAATTACACTCAGCCAAAAACCCACAGAAACAAAAAAAATATAATCAATAAAAGAAAGAAAGAAAAACTGCATAGAAACAGAAAACAGAAATAAAATAAAAGAAAAATACCCACAAAAGAAAGAATTAAATTTCCTAGGAAAGAATGATTTAGTGGCATTGGTATTACCATTTAAGAACAAAGAAAATGGGAAAAAGAATCTAAAACAAACACTGACAAAATTTACATGAAATATACATAAAATTGCGCTTCAAAAAATATGCAAGAATATGCATATAAAAGTTGAACTGTTGCAAAAACAAAATCTGAGAAAAAAATGAATAGTGGAATTGGTATTAACCTTAAAGTAGAATGAAAATAAGTAAAGAGTAAAACATTATCGAAATAATGATTTTTCCTGAAAAAATGAATTAGTGGTGTTGGTATTTCTTTAAGAAGAAGAGAGAATTAAAAAAAAATGTGCACACAACTTTGCACCAAAATTGCATTTTATCATAATGTGCCAAAATAATCACATAATCATGAAATTTTGGCACATATTTGTATGTATATAATTACACTCAGCCAAAACCCACAAAAACAAAAAAAATAACCAAGAAAGGAAAAAAAGGAAAATAAAAACGGATCCCAGAAAAACAAAAACAAGCCCATGAAGCAATTTGACTGACCCAAAATAGGGGTCAATCAATTCCACAGAGCTAAATTCACCACCAAAATGACACAGAAAAAAAATAGAAAACAGCACACATCTTAAAGCAAAATCAAAGGGTCACAAAATCGACTGACCAGAAAAGGAATTTTCAGCTGACTGACATATAGCTAATTCGGAAATTCGCACCGGAGCCAGTAAAATTCTTGGAGCAAAGACAGAACGTCCCATTTCACCAGTAGCAAGCTTGCGTAAGTGGAGGTGTGCAAGTGCAATGCATCTGTCTCTACTACGAAGCTCAAAGCAGCTGGAGCTGATAAGAAAGAAAGAAAATGATCGACTACGGTACGACCACTACGACGACGGCGGCGCGGTCCAGCGGGCGCGGCGCGGGCGGCCAGAGCGCGCCCCGGCAGAGCGGGCACGTCCGGCGCGTCCGGATCCACCGGTCGGCGTCGCACGCGGCGTGGAAGAAGTGCCCGCACGCAGGCACCACGCGCACCAGCTCCTCGGGCGCCTTGGCGTACTCCGACTGGCAGAAGGCGCAGCAGCGCTGCCGCGCCCTCGCCGCCTCGCCCACCTGCGCGTACGCCACCAGCGTCGCGTCGCCGAGCGCGCGCTCCACGTCCTCAGCGCCGCCGTCGTCCCTGCAGGCGCCCGAGGCGGCGGCGGCGAGGGCGACGATGAGCAGCGCCAGGGCGACCACCGCCGCCACCTCGAGATCGAGCGCCATGGCGGGGCTCATCTCTTCCTTCCTTCCTCTCTGGCCTGATCGGTCGATGGAACGAACGGCAGGGCGCGACGCCAACCTTGTATGCGCAGTGTGCGTCCTCTTCCAGTCTCCCCTTCCTCCTTGGGCTGACCTCCTTTTGTAGTAGTATCTTCCGTGTTTCAGCGAACCAAATTAACTAACGGCAGCCGGCAGGGCTCGCGATCTGCTTTGTGTACGAGCTGGCGGTTACCACGAAGGAAGGAAGAGATGAGCTAAGGCTGGTCGGGGTGAGTATCATGTATTAGTATCATCATGCATACGATACTAGTGTATGATACTACATCTGTAGTGTATAGTATCATATGTTAGTATCATAGATGACTTCATTTATTGACATGCATGACACATAGTAGCATAGCATTTAATATGATACGGTATTATGATATGATACTCAACCCTCTTTTTTTAATTTAATTCTATGTCACCTCATCAAATTTGCCTAGGTGGCATGTATGATACTATTTATGATACTCCTATTACAACCAGCCTAAGGCCAACCAGCACGACACACACAGCTGCGAAAAACAACACAATGAAGGGGATTAAGATCAACATGCAAATGCCAGCACGGGCACATAATCCAGATAACTTTTGTCAATGTTTGTCATTAAAAAAATAGAACTTTTTGAAAAATTTCACTATTTTTTTGATTTTACTTTCCACCCGAGATCATTTGAACTCAAGACTAGAAGAGTACTTTCGTCGATTTCCTTCATTCTTCCCGTGGACAATTCTGTTGCGGTTGTCTCGTTGCTACTCCGGTTTTGGACTTGGTTGTCTTCGTCATTTTCTTCTCTCTTTGCTTTGCACTGCGGCAGATTTGGACTTAATCAGGATGTGATTACCATGTAACTTGTATCCTTTGCCTCCCTAAATAAAATTAAATGGAAAACAACGTCGCGGTCTTCCATTTACAACAGCCTCACTGGCTATGACAACTAAATTGTTTGTTCATCAGGCGACTTTTGTAAAAAAAATGATATTTTTTTTATTCTTTCACTAGAAAAATTGGCTATCCATATTAGTTTCGAGGAAAACCTTCTTGCTTCTAGAACATCTAGTTCGGAGTCCTTCCTCTTCCGACCAGAAAGAATCCATGCGACCTGCCTCGCCAGGAGAGCGTAGCCTCGTTTAGAACACGTCGTCAAAGTCCACGCGAGGACTACTATTTGGTACGTACTCCGGTGCACGTGTTGCTTGATTGATGCCGATATTATTTGATCATTAACTTAGGGTTTCGCTAATACTCAGCCAACCGGAACTAATCTTTGCGTCAACCGATTTCCAGAACGCGTAGAGAGACGAGGGGAAGGAGCATCGAAGCCCCGAGACCGGAGACGGCGATGCACGAGGACGCCGGCGAGGCCTCGGACGGAAGCGAGCCCGAAACCGGCGATGACGCGGCAACGGACGACGCAGATGTTAAACGCATCAGGTGTATGATGAAATGTTATCAGCTGGGCACGTGGTCACCACCTAATGCCGATTACTTAATTATTACGCCGTTGGCGTGACGCGCCGTAACAGATCCGTGCAGGAGCCAGCCCACCAAAGTTCTTGGTGCAAAGAAATGGTGTACCGTTTCATTTCACCAGCAAGCTGACGTGCGTGCCCAAGTAAGTGAACAATGCATCTTTCTCTACGATGCAGCTGAAGCTGATAGGGAAAAGAATGATCGACTATGTTCAGCATGTCTGGAAGCACGGGAGAACGTTTTTTTGCTGATATTATTAATGCAAATACCTAACTAAATACTAATAAAATTCTTTGAAACTTCTCAAGAAAAATCCCGAATTGGATGAGGGGTTTCTCTGTCTGGATGATGGGGCGACCGTCGTGGCTGGCCGCTGGAACACTTTGCTGCCTTTTTATCACCTTTAAATTCGGGCGGCGCTAATTCGAATCCCCCGGGCAAAATAAGAACAGCACCTACATTCAACCATAGGGATATATCTATCCGGATAGACAATTTTGAGAAAAATCAAGCAAGAAGTGTAGGTCTTTTTCGGCCACCGAGGACAAAACGGCCTCTCCAGCGCATAAATGGTCAACCAATTAAATAGTAGCGTAATATTTAAGAGTTCTACGTCAATGATCTATTAAATGAATTGATTATTAACTATATTATAAAAAATAAGGTGAATAACTGGTTTAATCTAGGTATATATTAAATATGTTAATTATTTAATATTATATATATTAACTATATATTTAATTTAGGATCTATTAAATGAATGATAATATATATATTAAATTGGTTAATTATTTAATAGAGTTCATTGATATAATTGGATCCAATTTTTTTGACCACTTTACCCTGCACGCAACCCACAGTACACATTAATTCCTCCCCGCAAAAAAATATATTCATTAATTCCAAGCACATGATGCAACAGCTCGAGCCTTCCAAAAATTTTCTTTTGCGCTAAGAAAAACTTGAGGCCTTTTCCCTCCCAAGTAGAGAACTGTTACAAATAAGAATTCAAATTCAATTGATGCCGCATAGGCTGACCATTTAAAATAGGGAATTTTTTATTCCATTTCTTAGCCAGGGCAAAGCCCTACCGACCTACGACCGGAGAAGATCCTTCTATCTATCTATCTATCTATCTATCTATCTATCTATCTATCTGTATTGCCACTCCAACGGTTTTTTCTGAATAGAAAGTCGATGTATCTAACTTAGCTGCCCGGCGCTCCTATTGGCATAACAACCGGAATAAAAGTAGGATTGTTTATCCAATCCAAAACAGAAACCGAGGAAGAGGAAACCACACCCCCTTGTTGAGGTCTTACTCCAAAGATTATACATTTTTCTTGATCTATATCGAGCAGGTTTCCATGAAGAATATCTTGTTCAACCCAAACCTGGTTATGGGCTTAATGAAAAAAAAGTAAAAGGCTTAAAGGCTCTGATCAAGGCAATGAACATTTTGCACTTGGAAACTAATAAGAAAATATTCTGAATTTCTTGAAGACCAAAAGTAGAACGAACCTTCAAAATGAGCGAATCGTAATAAAAAGATGTTGGGGGGGGGGGCGAGGGTAGTAGTTACGAATCCAGGGCAATCAACCACTATCTAAAAACCCGCATTTCAGGGAGAACCAGCTAGCTCTAGGTTTGAGTGCCATTTCACCCCCTACTAGTACCAGGAACGTCATCTACTACTGCGAAACTCCCGGGGGACGCTGTTGTTCTAGTGATTAGATCAAAATAGAGTTCTTTCTACAAGAGCATCTCAAGTTGGTCAGGCGTCGTCCAGTCATTAATAACTTGATTATTTTTATACCGTTGAGTTCCTTAGTGTTGGGGAACGTAGTAATTTCAAAAAAAAAATCCTACGCACACGCAAGATCATGGTGATGCATAGCAACGAGAGGTGAGAGTGTTGTCTACGTACCCTTGTAGACCGAAAGCGGAAGCGTTATGACAACGCGGTTGATGTAGTCGTACATCTTCATGGCCCGACCGATCAAGCACCGAAACTACGGCACCTCCGAGTTCTAGCACACGTTCAGCTCGATGACGATCCCCGGACTTCGATCCAGCAAAGTGTCGGGGAAGAGTTCCATCAGCACGACCGCGTGGTGACGATCTTGATGTTCTACTGTCACAGGGCTTCGCCTAAGTACCACTACAATATTATCGAGGAGTATGGTGGAAGGGGGCACCGCACATGGCTAAGAAAACGATCACGAGGATCAACTTATGTCTAGAGGTGCCCCCCTGCCCCCGTATATAAAGGAGAAAGGGGGAGGCCGGCCGGCCCTAGGCCGCGCCAAGGAGGAGGAGTCCTCCTCCTAGTAGGAGTAGGACTCCCCTCTTTCCTACTCCTACTAGGAGGGGGAAAGGAAGGGGGAGAGGGAGAAGGAAAGGGGGGCGCCGCCCCCCTCTCCTAGTCCAATTCGGACCAGAGGGGGAGGGGGCGCGCGGCCCACCCTGGCCGCCCCTCTCTCTCTCCACTAGGGCCCATAAGGCCCATTACTTCTCCCGGGGGGGGGGGGGTTCTGGTAACCCTTCGGCACTCCGGTTTTCTCCGAAATCATCCGGAACACTTCCGTTGTCCGAATATAGCCGTCCAATATATCAATCTTTATGTCTCGACCATTTCGAGACTCCTCGTCATGTCCGTGATCACATCCGGACTCCGAACAACTTCGGTACATCAAAATATATAAACTCATAATGAAACTGTCATCGTAACGTTAAGCGTGCGGACCCTACGGGTTCGAGAACAATGTAGACATGACCGAGACATGTCTCCGGTCAATAACCAATAGCGGAACCTGGATGCTCATATTGGCTCCCACATATTCTACGAAGATCTTTTATCGGTCAGTCCGCATAACAACATACTTTGTTCCCTTTGTCATCGGTATGTTACTTGCCCGAGATTCGATCGTCGGTATCTCAATACCTAGTTCAATCTCGTTACCGGCAAGTCTCTTTACTCGTTTCGTAATACATCATCTCGCAACTAACTCATTAGTTGCAATGCTTGCAAGGCTTATGTGATGTGCATTACCGAGAGGGCCCAGAGATACCTCTCCGACAATCGGAGTGACAAATCCTAATCTCGAAATATGCCAACCCAACATGTACCTTTGGAGACACCTGTAGAGCTCCTTTATAATCACCCAGTTACGTTGTGACGTTTGGTAGCACACAAAGTGTTCCTCCGGCAAACGGGAGTTGCATAATCTCATAGTCATAGGAACATGTATAAGTCATGAAGAAAGCAATAGCAACATACTAAACGATCGGGTGCTAAGCTAATGGAATGGGTCATGTCAATCACATCATTCTCCTAATAATGTGATCCCGTTAATCAAATGACAACACATGTCTATGGTTAGGAAACATAACCATCTTTGATTAACGAGCTAGTCAAGTAGAGGCATACTAGTGACGTTTAGTTTGTCTATGTATTCACACAAGTATTATGTTTCCGGATAATACAATTCTAGCATGAACAATAAACATTTATCATGATATAAGGAAATAAAATAATAACTTTATTATTGCCTCTAGGGCATATTTCCTTCAGTCTCCCACTTGCACTAGAGTCAATAATCTAGATTACACAGTAATGATTCTAACACCCATGGAGCATTGGTGCTGATCATGTTTTGCTCGTGGAAGAGGCTTAGTCAATGGGTCTGCTACATTCAGATCCGTATGTATCTTGCAAATCTCTATGTCTCCCACCTGGACTAGATCCCGGATGGAATTGAAGCGTCTCTTGATGTGCTTGGTTCTCTTGTGAAATCTGGATTCCTTTGCCAAGGCAATTGCACCAGTATTGTCACAAAAGATTTTCATTGGACCCGATGCACTAGGTATGACACCTAGATCGGATATGAACTCCTTCATCCAGACTCCTTCGTTTGCTGCTTCCGAAGCAGCTATGTACTCCGCTTCACATGTAGATCCCGCCACAACGCTTTGTTTAGAACTGCACCAACTGACAGCTCCACCGTTTAATGTAAACACGTATCCGGTTTGCGATTTAGAATCGTCCGGATCAGTGTCAAAGCTTGCATCAACGTAACCATTTACGATGAGCTCTTTGTCACCTCCATATATGAGAAACATATCCTTAGTCCTTTTCAGGTATTTCAGGATGTTCTTGACCGCTGTCCAGTGATCCACTCCTGGATTACTTTGGTACCTCCCTGCTAGACTTATAGCAAGACACACATCAGGTCTGGTACACAGCATTGCATACATGATAGAGCCTATGGCTGAAGCATAGGGAACATCTTTCATTTTCTCTCTATCTTCTGCATTGGTCGGGCATTGAGTCTTACTCAATTTCACACCTTGTAACACAGGCAAGAATCCTTTCTTTGCTTGATCCATTTTGAACTTCTTCAAAATTTTGTCAAGGTATGTGCTTTGTGAAAGTCCAATTAAGCGTCTTGATCTATCTCTATAGATCTTAATGCCCAATATGTAAGCAGCTTCACCGAGGTCTTTCATTGAAAAACTCTTATTCAAGTATCCCTTTATGCTATCCAGAAATTCTATATCATTTCCGATTAGTAATATGTCATCTACATATAATATCAGAAATGCTACAGAGCTCCCACTCACTTTCTTGTAAATACAGGCTTCTCCAAAAGTCTGTACAAAACCAAATGCTTTGATCACACTATCAAAGCGTTTATTCCAACTCCGAGAGGCTTGCACCAGTCCATAAATGGATCGCTGGAGCTTGCACACTTTGTTAGCTCCCTTTGGATCGACAAAACCTTCTGGCTGCATCATATACAACTCTTCTTCCAGAAATCCATTCAGGAATGCAGTTTTGACATCCATCTGCCAAATTTCATAATCATAAAATGCGGCAATTGCTAACATGATTCGGACAGACTTAAGCATCGCTACGGGTGAGAAGGTCTCATCGTAGTCAATCCCTTGAACTTGTCGAAAACCTTTTGCGACAAGTCGAGCTTTGTAGACAGTAACATTACCGTCAGCGTCAGTCTTCTTCTTGAAGATCCATTTATTCTCAATTGCTTGCCGATCTTTGGGCAAGTCAACCAAAGTCCACACTTTGTTTCATACATGGATCCCATCTCAGATTTCATGGCTTCAAGCCATTTTGCGGAATCTGGGCTCACCATCGCTTCTCCATAGTTCGTAGGTTCATCATGATCTAGTAGCATGACTTCCAGAACAGGATTACCGTACCACTCTGGTGCGGATCTTACTCTGGTTGATCTACGAGGTTCAGTAGTATCTTGTTCTGAAGTTTCATGATCATCATCATTAGCTTCCTCACTAATTGGTGTAGGTGTCACAGAAACCGGTTTCTGTGATGTACTACTTTCCAATAAGGGAGCAGGTACAGTTACCTCATCAAGTTCTACTTTCCTCCCACTCACTTCTTTCGAGAGAAACTCCTTCTCTAGAAAGTTTCCGAATTTAGCAACAAAAGTCTTGCCTTCGGATCTGTGATAGAAGGTGTATCCAATAGTTTCCTTTGGATATCCTATGAAGACACATTTCTCCGATTTGGGTTCGAGCTTATCAGGTTGAAGCTTTTTCACATAAGCATCGCAGCCCCAAACTTTCAGAAACGACAACTTTGGTTTCTTGCCAAACCACAGTTCATAAGGCGTCGTCTCAACGGATTTTGATGGTGCCCTATTTAACGTGAATGCGGCCGTCTCTAAAGCATAACCCCAAAACGATAGCGGTAAATCAGTAAGAGACATCATAGATCGCACCATATCAAGTAAAGTACGATTACGACGTTCGGACACACCATTACGCTGTGGTGTTCCGGGTGGCGTGAGTTGCGAAACTATTCCGCATTGTTTCAAATGTACACCAAACTCGTAACTCAAATATTCTCCTCCACGATCAGATCGTAGGAATTTTATTTTCTTGTTACGATGATTTTCAACTTCACTCTGAAATTCTTTGAACTTTTCAAATGTTTCAGACTTATGTTTCATTAAGTAGATATACCCATATCTGCTTAAGTCATCTGTGAAGGTGAGAAAATAACGATATCCGCCACGAGCCTCAACATTCATCGGACCACATACATCTGTATGTATGATTTCCAACAAATCTGTTGCTCTCTCCATAGTACCGGAGAACGGTGTTTTTGTCATCTTACCCATAAGGCACGGTTCGCAAGTACCAAGTGATTCATAATCAAGTGGTTCCAAAAGTCCATCAGTATGGAGTTTCTTCATGCGCTTTACACCGATATGACCTAAACGGCAGTGCCACAAATAAGTTGCACTATCATTATCAACTCTGCATCTTTTGGCTTCAACATTATGAATGTGTGTGTCACTACTATCGAGATTTAATAAGAATAGACCATTCTTCATGGGTGCATGACCATAAAAGATTTTACTCATATAAATAGAACAACCATTATTCTCTGATTTAAATGAATAACCGTCTCGCATCAAACAAGATCCAGATATAATGTTCATGCTCAACGCTGGCACCAAATAACAATTATTTAGGTCTAATACTAATCCCGAAGGTAGATGTAGAGGTAGCGTGCCGACCGCGATCACATCGACTTTGGAACCATTTCCCACGCGCATCGTCACCTCGTCCTTAGCCAATCTTCGCTTAATCCGTAGTCCCTGTTTCGAGTTGCAAATGTTAGCAACAGAACCAGTATCAAATACCCAGGTGCTACTGCGAGCATTAGTAAGGTACACATCAATAACATGTATATCGCATATACCTTTGTTCACCTTGCCATCCTTCTTATCCGCCAAATACTTGGGGCAGTTCCGCTTCCAGTGACCAGTCTGCTTGCAGTAGAAGCACTCAGTTTCAGGCTTAGGTCCAGATTTGGGTTTCTTCTCTTGAGCAGCAACTTGCTTGCTGTTCTTTTTGAAGTTCCCCTTCTTCTTCCCTTTGCCCTTTTTCTTGAAACTAGTGGTCTTGTTGACCATCAACACTTGATGCTCCTTCTTGATTTCTACCTCCGCAGCTTTCAGCATTGCGAAGAGCTCGGGAATAGTCTTATTCATCCCTTGCATATTATAGTTCATCACGAAGCTCTTGTAGCTAGGTGGCAGTGATTGGAGAATTCTGTCAATGACGCAATCATCTGGAAGATTAACTCCCAATTGAATCAAGTGATTATTATACCCAGACATTTTGAGTATATGCTCACTGACAGAACTGTTCTCCTCCATCTTGCAGCTATAGAACTTATTGGAGACTTCATATCTCTCAATCCGGGCATTTGCTTGAAATATTAACTTCAACTCCTGGAACATCTCATATGCTCCATGACGTTCAAAACGTCGTTGAAGTCCCGATTCTAAGCCGTAAAGCATGGCACACTGAACTATCGAGTAGTCATCAGCTTTGCTCTGCCAGACGTTCATAACATCTGGTGTTGCTCCAGCAGCAGGCCTGGCACCCAGCGGTGCTTCCAGGACGTAATTCTTCTGTGCAGCAATGAGGATAATCCTCAAGTTACGGACCCAGTCCGTGTAATTGCTACCATCATCTTTCAACTTTGCTTTCTCAAGGAACGCATTAAAATTCAACGGAACAACAGCACGGGCCATCTATCTACAATCAAACATAAACAAGCAAGATACTATCAGGTACTAAGTTCATGATAAATTTAAGTTCAATTAATCATATTACTAAAGAACTCCCACTTAGATAGACATCCCTCTAATCCTCTAAGTGATCACGTGATCCAAATCAACTAAACCATGTCCGATCATCACGTGAGATGGAGTAGTTTCATTGGTGAACATCACTATGTTGATCATATCTACTATATGATTCACGCTCGACCTTTCGGTCTCCGTGTTCCGAGGCCATATCTGTATATGCTTGGCTCGTCAAGTATAACCTGAGTATTCCGCGTGTGCAACTGTTTTGCACCCGTTGTATTTGAACGTAGAGCCTATCACACCCGATCATCACGTGGTGTCTCAGCACGAAGAACTTTTGCAACGGTGCATACTCAGGGAGAACACTTCTTGATAATTAGTGAGAGATCATCTTAAAATGCTACCGTCAATCAAAGCAAGATAAGATGTATAAAAGATAAACATCACATGCAATCAATATAAGTGATATGATATGGCCATCATCATCTTGTGCTTGTGATCTCCATCTTCGAAGCATCGTCATGATCACCATCGTCACCGGCGCGACACCTTGATCATCATCGTAGCATCATTGTCGTCTTGCCAATCTTATGCTTCCACGACTATCACTACCGCTTAGTGATAAAGTAAAGCATTACAGCGCAATTGCATTGCATACAATAAAGCGACAACCATATGGCTCCTGCCAGTTGCCGATAACTCAGTTACAAAACATGATCATCTCATACAATAAAATTTAGCATCATGTCTTGACCATATCACATCACAACATGCCCTGCAAAAACAAGTTAGACGTCCTCTACTTTGTTGTTGCAAGTTTTACGTGGCTGCTACGGGCTTAGCAAGAACCGTTCTTACCTACGCATCAAAACCACAACGATAGTTTGTTAAGTTGGTGCTGTTTTAACCTTCGCAAGGACCGGGCGTAGCCACACTTGGTTCAACTAAAGTTGGAGAAACTGACACCCGCTAGCCACCTTTGTGCAAAGTACGTCAGGAGAACTGGTCTCGCGTAAGCGTACACGTAATGTCGGTCCGGGCCGCTTCGTCCAACAATACCGCCGAACCAAAGTATGACATGCTGGTAAGCAGTATGACTTATATCGCCCACAACTCACTTGTGTTCTACTCGTGCATATAACATCAACGCATAAAACCTAGGCTCTGATACCACTATTGGGAACGTAGTAATTTCAAAATTTTCCTACGCACACGCAAGATCATGGTGATGCATAGCAACGAGAGGGGAGAGTATGATCTACGTACCCTCGTAGACCGACAGCGAAAGCGTTATGACAACGCGGTTGATGTAGTCGTACGTCTTCACGGCCCGACCGATCAAGCACCAAAACTATGGCACCTCCGAGTTCTAGCACACGTTCAGCTCGATGACGATCCCCGGACTCCGATCCAGCAAAGTGTCAGGGAAGAGTTCCGTCAGCACGATGCTTGGTGACGATCTTGATGTTCTACTATCGCAGGGCTTCGCCTAAGCACCACTACAATATTATCGAGGACTATGGTGGAAGGAGGCACCGCACACGGCTAAGAGAACAATCTTAGAGATCAACTTCTGTGTCTAGGGGTGCCCCTTGCCCCCGTATATAAAGGAGCCAAGGGGGATGCGGCCGGCCCTAGGAGGAGGCGCGCAGGAGGAGTCCTACTCCTACCGGGAGTAGGACTCCCCCCTTTCCCTAGTTGGATTAGGACTTGGGGAAGAAGGAAGAGAGGGAAGAAAGGAAAGGGGGGGGGGCGCCCCCCTCCTTGTCCAATTCGGACTTGGGGGGGAGAGGGCGTGTGGCAGCCCCTAGGCCTCCTCTCCTCTTCCTCCACTAGGCCCATTAAGGCCCATTAAGTTACCGGGGGGGTTCCGGTAATCTCCCGGTACTCCAGTAAAATGCCGATTTCACCCGGAACACTTCCGATGTCCAAACATAGGCTTCCAATATATCAATCTTTATGTCTCGACCATTTCGAGACTCCTCGTCATGTCCGTGATCATATCCGGGACTCCGAACTAACTTCGGTACATCAAAATATATAACTCATAATGAAACTGTCATCGTAACGTTAAGCGTGCGGACCCTACGGGTTCGAGAACAATGTAGACATGACCGAGACATGTCTCCGGTCAATAACCAATAGCGGAACCTGGATGCTCATATTGGCTCCCACATATTCTACGAAGATCTTTTATCGGTCAGACCGCATAACAACATACTTTGTTCCCTTTGTCATCGCTATGTTACTTGCCCGAGATTCGATCGTCGGTATCTCAATACCTAGTTCAATCTCGTTACCGGCAAGTCTCTTTACTCGTTTCGTAATACATCATCTCACAACTAACTCATTAGTTGCAATGCTTGCAAGGCTTATGTGATGTGCATTACCGAGAGGGCCCAGAGATACCTCTCCGACAATCGGAGTGACAAATCCTAATCTCGAAATACGCCAACCCAACATGTACCTTTGGAGACACCTGTAGAGCTCCTTTATAATCACCCAGTTACGTTGTGACGTTTGGTAGCACACAAAGTGTTCCTCCGGCAAACGGGAGTTGCATAATCTCATAGTCATAGGAACATGTATAAGTCATGAAGAAAGCAATAGCAACATACTAAACGATCGGGTGCTAAGCTAATGGAATGGGTCATGTCAATCACATCATTCTCCTAATAATGTGATCCCGTTAATCAAATGACAACACATGTCTATGGTTAGGAAACATAACCATCTTTGATTAACGAGCTAGTCAAGTAGAGGCATACTAGTGACGTTTAGTTTGTCTATGTATTCACACAAGTATTATGTTTCCGGATAATACAATTCTAGCATGAACAATAAACATTTATCATGATATAAGGAAATAAAATAATAACTTTATTATTGCCTCTAGGGCATATTTCCTTCACTTGATCCGTTGAAATCCAATAAGAGCAAAGCTATTCCGTCCTTGCCTGGTAGGAAGGAAGCTGGGTATGTGCGATTGTTGAAAGCACTCGTTGTTCCAGTCTTTTCTACCGACTAGGCGCTCCACAATGATCTGACTAGGACTTGGAGCCAATTATCGTATGCCGAATCCCATATAGGTCTTAATTATCTCTTCCATTCTAGGGACCCGAGAACCTCCTTCGAACACTCTCACACAGGAACAACGTTCAATCTATTTTCCTTAATGGTCAAGCAGGTTTCAAAAGATCTTAGAATAAGAATTCTACGGCAAAGGATCTCAACGCAACAGTTCGTCCCAAACTGTAGCAATCCTCTTCTAAAATTGTGTCTTCCCCTTAACCAATAGAGTTCACCTGACCATCCTGTGCAAACTAACCCAAGGTAGGATCGAGAGGAGAAGAATATGACTCTTGCTAGTATGACCGAAGCCCCGGTGAACGGCGAAGGCATTGTTGGAAATATGCCCTAGAGGCAATAATAAAATGGTTATTATTATATCTCTTTGTTCATGATAATTGTCTATTGTTCATGCTATAATTGTGTTATCCGGAAATCGTAATACATGTGTGAATACATAGACCACAACACATCCCTAGTGAGCCCCTAGTTGACTAGCTCGCTGATCAAAAGATAGTCATGGTTTCCTAACTATGGACATTGGATGTCATTGATAACGGGATCACATCATTAGGAGAATGATGTGATGGTCAAGACCCAATCCTAAGCTTAGCTCAAAGATCGTGTAGTTCGTTTGCTATAGATTTTCTGAATGTCAAGTATCATTTCCTTAGACCATGAGATTGTGCAACTTCCGGATACCGTAGGAGTGCCTTGGGTGTGCAAAACGTCACAATGTAACTGGGTGACTATAAAGGTACATTACAGGTATCTCCGAAAGTGTCTGTTGGGTTGGCACGAATCGAGACTGGGATTTGTCACTCCGTATGATGGAGAGGTATCTCTGGGCCCACTCGGTAATGCATCATCATAATGAGCTCAATGTGATCAAGTGGTTGATCACGGGATCATGCATTACAGTACGAGTAAAGTGACTTGCCGGTAACGAGACTGAACAAGGTATTGGGATACCGACGATCGAGTCTCGGGCAAGTAACATACTGATTGACAAAGGGAATTGTATACGGATTGATTGAATCCTCAACATCGTGGTTCATCCGATGAGATGTGGAGCATGTGGGAGCCAACATGGGTATCCAGATCCCGCTGTTGGTTATTGACCGAAGAGGCTTCTCAGTCATGTCTGCATGTCTCCTGAACCCGTAGGGTCTACACACTTAAGGTTCGGTGACGCTAGGGTTGTAGAGATATTAGCACAGGGTAACTCGAAAGTTGTTCGGAGTCCCGGATGAGATCCCGAACGTCACGAGGAGTTCCGGAATGGTCCGGAGGTAAATATTTATATATAGGAAGTCCAGTTTCGGCCATCGGGAAGGTTTCAGGGGTCACCGATATTGTACCGGGACCACCGGAAGGGTCCCGGGGGTCCACCGGGTGGGGCCACCTATCCCGGAGGGCCCCATGGGCCGAAGTGGGAGGGGAACCAGCCCCTAGTGGGCTGGTGTGCCCCCCTTGGGCCTCCCCCTGCGCCTAGGGTTAGAAACCCTAGGGGTGGGGGCGCCACCCTTGCCTTGGGGGGCAAGGCACCCCCCTTGGCCGCTGCCCCCCCTAGGAGATTGGATCTCCTAGGGCCGGAGGCCCCCTAGGCACCCTATATATAGTGGGGGGTGGGGGAGGGAGGGCTGCGCACCCAAGCCCCTGGCCTCTCCCTCTCCCTCCTGTGACACTCCTCCGTCTCCCAGCGCTTGGCGAAGCCCTGCCGAGATCACCGTTGCTTCCACCACCACGCCGTCGTGCTGCTGGATCTTCATCAACCTCTCCTTTCCCCTTGCTGGATCAAGTTGGAGGAGACGTCTTCCCAACCGTACGTGTGTTGAACGCGGAGGTGCTGTCCATTCGACACTTGGTCATCGGTGATTTGAATCACGTCGAGTACGACTCCATCAACCCCGTTCTCTTGAACGCTTCCGCGTGCGATATACAAGGGTATGTAGATGCACTCCTCTCTCCCTCGTTGCTAGATGACTCCATAGATTGATCTTGGTGATGCGTAGAAAATTTTAAAATTCTGCTACATTCCCCAACAGTGGCATCATGAGCTAGGTCTATGCGTAGTTACTATGCACGAGTAGAACACAAAGTAGTTGTGGGCGTCGATATTGTCAATTTGCTTGCCGTTACTAGTATTATCTTGATTCGGCGGCATCGTGGGATGAAGCGGCCCGGACCAACCTTACACGTACGCTTACGTGAGACCAGTTCCACCGACTGACATGCACTAGTTGCATAAGGTGGCTGGCGGGTGTCTGTCTCTCCCACTTTAGTCGGATCGGATTCGATGAACAGGGTCCTTATGAAGGGTAAATATAAATTGGCAATTCACATTGTGGTTTTGGCGTAGGTAATAAACTTTCTTGCTAGAAACCTATAGCAGCCATGTAAGAACTTGCAACAACAATTAGAGGACGTCTAACTTGTTTTTGCAGCAAGTGTTTTGTGATGTGATATGGCCAAAGGATGTGATGAATGATATATGTGATGTATGAGATGATCATGTTCTTGTAATAGGAATCATGACTTGCATGTCGATGTGTATGACAACCGGCAGGAGCCATAGGAGTTGTCTTTATTTATTTATTTATGACCTGCGTGTCAACATAAACGTCATGTAATTACTTTACTTTATTGCTAAAGCGTTAGCCATAGTAGTAGAAGTATTAGATGACGAGACAACTTCAAGAAGACACGATGATGGAGATCATGATGATGGAGATCATGGTGTCATGCCGGTGACAACGATGATCATGGAGTCCCGAAGATGGAGATCAAAGGAGCAAATGATATTGGCCATATCATGTCACTATTTGATTGCATGTGATGTTTATCATGTTTTACATCTTATTTGCTTAGAACGACGGTAGCTTAAATAAGATGATCCCTCATAATAATTTCAAGAAAGTGTTCCCCCTAACTGTGCACCGTTGCGAAGGTTCGTTGTTTCGAAGCACCACGTGATGATCGGGTGTGATAGATTCTAATGTTCGAATACAACGGGTGTAAGCCAGATTTACACATGCAATACACTTAGGTTGACTTGACGAGCCTAGCATGTACAGACATGGCCTCGGAACACAGAAGACCGAAAGGTCGAGCATGAGTCGTATAGAAGATACGATCAACATGAAGATGTTCACCGATGTTGACTAGTCCGTCTCACATGATGATCAGACACGGCCTAGTTAACTCGGATCATGTTATACTTAGATGACTGGAGGGATGTCTATCTGAGTGGGAGTTCATTGAATAATTTGATTAGATGAACTTAATTATCATGAACTTAGTCTAAAATCTTTACAATATGGCTTGTAGATCAAATGGCCCACGTTGTCCTCAACTTCAATGCGTTCCTAGAGAAAACCAAGCTGAAAGACGATGGCAGCAACTATACGGACTGGGTCTGGAACCTGAGGATCATCCTCATAGCTGCCAAGAAAGATTATGTCCTAGAAGCACCGCTAGGTGACGCACCCGTCCCACAGAACCAAGACGTTATGAACGCTTGGCAGACACGTGCTGACGATTACTCCCTCGTTCAGTGCGGCATGCTTTACAGCTTAGAACCGGGGCTCCAAAAGTGTTTTGAGAGACATGGAGCATATGAGATGTTTGAAGAGCTGAAAATGGTTTTTCAAGCTCATGCCCGGGTCGAGAGATATGAAGTCTTCGACAAGTTCTCCAGCTATAAGATGGAGGAAAATAGTTCTGTCAGTGAGCACATACTCAAAATGTCTGGGTTGCATAACCGCTTGACTCAGCTGGGAGTTAATCTCCCAGATGACGCGGTCATTGACAGAATCCTTCAGTCACTTCCACCGAGCTACAAGAGCTTTGTGATGAACTTCAATATGCAGGGGATGGAAAAGACCATTCCTGAGGTATATTCAATGCTGAAATCAGCAGAGGTGGAAGTCAAAAAGGAACATCAAGTATTGATGGTGAATAAAACCACTAAGTTCATGAAAGGCAAGGGTAAGAAGAACTTCAAGAAGGACGGCAAGGGAGTTGCCGCACCCGGTAAGCAAGCTGCCGGGAAGAAGCCAAAGAATGGACCCAAGCCCGAGACTGAGTGTTTTTATTGCAAGGGAAGTGGTCACTGGAAGCGGAACTGCCCCAAATACTTAGCGGACAAGAAGGCCGGCATCACTAAAGGTATATGTGATATACATGTAATTGATGTGTACCTTACCAGTACTCGTAGTAGATCCTGGGTATTTGATACCGGTGCGGTTGCTCACATTTGTAACTCAAAGCTGGAGCTGCGGAATAAGCAGAGACTGGCGAAGGACGAGGTGACGATGCGCGTCGGGAATGGTTCCAAGGTCGATGTGATCGCCGTCGGCACGCTGCCTCTACATTTACCTACGGGATTAGTTTTAGACCTCAATGATTGTTATTTAGTGCTGGCTTTGAGCATGAACATTGTATCAGGATCTCGTTTAATTCGAGATGGCTACTCATTTAAATCCGAGAATAATGGTTGTTCTATTTATATGAGAGATATGTTTTATGGTCATGCTCCAATGGTGAATGGTTTATTCTTAATGAATCTCGAGCGTAATGCTACACATATTCATAGTGTGAATACCAAAAGATGTAAAGTTGATAATGATAGTCCCACATACTTGTGGCACTGCCGCCTTGGTCACATAGGTGTCAAACGCATGAAGAAGCTCCATGCAGATGGACTTTTAAAGTCTCTTGATTACGAATCATTTGACACGTGCGAACCATGCCTCATGGGTAAAATGACCAAGACTCTGTTCTCAGGAACAATGGAGCGAGCACCAACTTATTGGAAATCATACATACTGATGTGTGCGGTCCAATGAGTGTTGAGGCTCGTGGTGGCTATCGTTATGTTCTCACCCTCACTGATGACTTGAGTAGATATGGGTATGTCTACTTAATGAAACACAAGTCTGAGACCTTTGAAAAGTTCAAGGAATTTTAGAGTGAGGTTGAGAATCAACGTGACAAGAAAATCAAGTTCTTGCGATCAGATCGTGGGGGAGAATACTTGAGTCACGAATTTGGCACACACTTAAGAAAATGTGGAATAGTTTCACAACTCACACCGCCTGGAAGACCTCAGCGTAATGGTGTGTCCGAATGTCGTAATCGCACTCTATTGGATATGGTGGGGTCTATGATGTCTCTTACCGATTTACCGCTGTCATTTTGGGGCTATGCTTTAGAGACTGCCGCATTCACTTTAAATAGGGCTCCATCGAAATCCGTTGAGACGACACCGTATGAATTATGGTTTGGGAAGAAACCTAAGCTGTCGTTTCTAAAAGTTTGGGGATGCGATGCTTATGTCAAGAAACTTCAACCTGAAAAGCTTGAACCCAAGTCGGAAAAATGCGTCTTCATAGGATACCCTAAAGAAACTGTTTGGTATACCTTCTACCTCAGATCCGAAGCAAAGATCTTTGTTGCCAAGAATGGGTCCTTTCTAGAGAAAGAGTTTCTCTCGAAAGAAATAAGTGGGAGGAAAGTAGAACTTGATGAAGTATTGCCTCTTGAACCTGTAAGTGGCGCAGCTCAAGAAAATGTTCCTGAGGTGCCTGCACTGACTAGAGAGGAAGTTAATGATAATGATCATGAAACTTCAGATCAAGTTACTACTGAACTTCGTAGGTCCACGAGGACACGTTCCGCACCAGAGTGGTACGACAACCCTGTCTTGGAAATCATGTTTTTAGACAACGGTGAACCTTCGAACTATGAAGAAGCGATGGCGGGCCCGGATTCCGACAAATGGCTGGAAGCCATGAAATCCGAGATAGGATCCATGTATGAAAACGAAGTATGGACTTTGACTGACTTGCCCGATGATCGGCGAGCCATAGAAAATAAATGGATCTTTAAGAAGAAGACAGACACGGATGGTAATGTGACCATCTATAAAGCTCGGCTTGTCGCTAAGGGTTATCGACAAGTTCAAGGGGTTGACTACGATGAGACTTTCTCACCCGTAGCAAAGCTGAAGTCCGTCCGAATCATGTTAGCAATTGCCGCATTCTATGATTATGAGATATGGCAAATGGACGTCAAAATGGCATTCCTTAATGGTTTCCTTAAGGAAGAATTGTATATGATGCAGCCGGAAGGTTTTGTCGATCCTAAGAATGCTGACAAGGTGTGCAAGCTCCAACGCTCGATTTATGGGCTGGTGCAAGCATCTCGGAGTTGGAACATTCGTTTTGATGAGATGATCAAAGCGTTTGGGTTTATGCAGACTTATGGAGAAGCCAGCATTTACAAGAAAGTGAGTGGGAGCTCTGTAGCATTTCTCATATTGTATGTAGATGACATACTGTTGATGGGAAATGATATAGAATTCTTGGAAAGCATAAAGGCCTACTTGAACAAGTGTTTTTCAATGAAGGACCTTGGAGAAGCTGCTTATATATTAGGCATCAAGATCTATAGAGATAGATCGAGACGCCTCATTGGTCTTTCACATAGTACGTACCTTGACAAGATATTGAAGAAGTTCAAAATGGATCAGTCAAAGAAGGGGTTCTTGCCTGTATTGCAAGGTACGAGATTGAGCACGGCTCAATGCCTGACCACGGCAGAAGATAGAGAAAAATGAGTGTCGTCCCCTATGCCTCGGCCATAGGGTCTATCATGTATGCTATGCTGTGTACCAGACCTGATGTAAACCTTGTCGTAAGTTTGGTAGGAAGGCACCAAAGTAATCCCGGCATGGAACACTGGACAACGGTCAAGAATATCCTGAAGTACCTAAAAAGGACCAAGGAAATGTTTCTCGTTTATGGAGGCGACGAAGAGCTCGTCGTAAAGGGTTACGTCGATGCTAGCTTCAACACAGATCTGGATGACTCTAAGTCACAAACCGGATACGTGTATATTTTGAATGGTGGGGCAGTAAGCTGGTGCAGTTGCAAGCAAAGCGTTGTGGCGGGATCTACATGTGAAGCGGAGTACATGGCAGCCTCGGAGGCAGCACAAGAAGCAGTCTGGGTGAAGGAGTTCATTACCGACCTAGGAGTCATACCCAATGCGTCGGGCCCGATGACTCTCTTCTGTGACAACACTGGAGCTATTTCCCTTGCCAAGGAGCCCAGGTTTCACAAGAAGACCAGGCATATCAAGCGTCGCTTCAACTCCATTCGTGAAAGTGTTCAAAATGGAGATATAGAGATTTGTAAAGTACATACGGACCTGAATGTAGCAGATCCGTTGACTAAACCTCTCCCAAGAGCAAAACATGATCAACACTAGAACTGCATGGGTGTTCGATTCATCACAATGTAACTAGAATATTGACTCTAGTGCAAGTGGGAGACTGTTGGAAATATGCCCTAGAGGCAATAATAAAATGGTTATTATTATATTTCTTTGTTCATTATAATTATCTATTGTTCATGCTATAATTGTGTTATCCGGAAATCGTAATACATGTGTGAATACATAGACCACAACACGTCCCTAGTGAGCCTCTAGTTGACTAGCTCGTTGATCAAACGATAGTCATGGTTTCCTGACTATGGACATTGTATGTCATTGATAACGGGATCACATCATTAGGAGAATGATGTGATGGACAAGACCCAATCCTAAGCTTAGCTCAAAGATCGTGTAGTTCGTTTGCTGTAGCTTTTCTGAATGTCAAGTATCATTTCCTTAGACCATGAGATTGTGCAACTCCTGGATACCGTAGGAATTCCTTGGGTGTGCCAAACGTCACAACATAACTAGGTGACTATAAAGGTACATTACAGGTATCTCCGAAAGTGTCTGTTGGGTTGGCACGAATCGAGACTGGGATTTGTCACTCCGTATGACGGAGAGGTATCTCTGGGCCCACTCGGTAATGCATCATCATAATGAGCTCAATGTGATCAAGTGGTTGATCACGGGATCATGCATTACGGTATGAGTAAAGTGACTTGCCGGTAACGAGACTGAACAAGGTATTGGGATACCGACGATCGAGTCTCGGGCAAGTAACGTACCGATTGACAAAGGAAATTGTATATGAATTGATTGAATCCTTGACATCGTGGTTCATCCGATGAGATCATCGTGGAGCATGTGGGAGCCAACATGGGTATCCAGATCCCGCTGTTGGTTATTGACCGAAGAGGCTTCTCGGTCATGTCTGCATGTCTCCCGAACCCGTAGGGTCTACACACTTAAGGTTCGGTGACGCTAGGGTTGTAGAGATATTAGCACACGGTAACCCAAAAGTTGTTCGGAGTCTCGGATGAGATCCCGGACGTCACGAGGAGTTTCGGAATGGTCCGGAGGTAAAGATTTATATATAGGAAGTCCAGTTTCAGCCATCGGGAAGGTTTCAGGGGTCACCAGTATTGTACCGGGACCACCGGAAGGGTCCCGGGGGTCCATCGGGTGGGGCCACCTATCACAGAGGGCCCCATGGGATGAAGTGGGAGGGGAACCAGCCCCTAGTGGGCTGGTGCGCCCCCTTGGGCCTCCCCCTGCGCCTAGGGTTGGAAACCCTAGGGGTGGGGGGCGCCACCCTTGCCTTGGGGGGCAAGGCACCCCCCTTGGCCGCCGCCCCCCTAGGAGATTGGATCTCCTAGGGCCGGCGCCCCCCTAGGAACCCTATATATAGTGGGGGGGAGGGAGGGCTGCGCACCCAAGCCCCTGGCCTCTCCCTCTCCCTCCCGTGACACTCCTCCGTCTCCCAGCGCTTGGCGAAGCCCTGCCGAGATCACCGTTGCTTCCACCACCACGCCGTCGTGCTGCTGGATCTTCATCAACCTCTCCTTTCTCCTTGCTGGATCAAGTTGGAGGAGACGTCTTCCCAACCGTACATGTGTTGAACGTGGAGGTGCTGTCCGTTCGGCACTTGGTCATCGGTGATTTGAATCACGCCGAGTACGACTCCATCAACCCCGTTCTCTTGAACGCTTCCGCGCGCGATCTACAAGGGTATGTAGATGCACTCCTCTCTCCCTCGTTGCTAGATGACTCCATAGATTGATCTTGGTGATGCGTAGAAAATTTTAAAATTCTGCTACGTTCCCCAACAGGCATCGATTTTTGGTACCGGCATGCAAAGGTTCGAAAGTGATTCAATCTTCGCCTTGGAATAAAAAGACTTTCATCGAATACGGCTTTCCACATAATTCTATAGGGATCAAAAAAAAGAAAGCCAACCAAAGCATTCTATTAGACAAAAAAGATCGCATTTTTTGGAAGGTTGTAATTTCTTAACCCCCCCGGAAGGGGGCCTTCTCCGCCTTCCACCTAAGCTGCGCAGGAAAGGCCCAAAGCCAATTCGGATTGGCTCTTGGTCGTTTACAACATGCAGATTCCCTAGATAGGAGAAGGCTAGCTGGGTCATTTGTTTGTATAATTACGAGTCAATTCACTCCCTCGGTGGCTAATTTTTGAATTAAATAAAAAGCCCTTGTAATAAGATAAGTACCTTTGCTAATATCCAAAAGGTTGACCTATTTTGGAATCTCCAGATCTATGCTTATTTTATTTTGTTCCTCGAAGCTCAATCAAACCGCCTTGTGGTATCCAAGTTGAAAGAGATAAGTTGAACAAGTATGGTCATCCTTTATTGGGATGTACTATTAACAAATTTGATTTCGAGTCAAAGCGCGTCAAAAATTCTCGGCGCCGAGGAATCTAGTTTCTTTATCGAAGTAAAGAAGAATTTTAGTTCCTCTTTAGGCGAGCTACTTCGCAAAAATCAATGCACCAATTGCAGTACAATAGAGTCGAATCCAGATTGAGATTGAGGCGATTAAGTTAATTAAATTTTT
Organism: Triticum aestivum; assembly: GCF_018294505.1. Classification (NCBI taxonomy): domain Eukaryota; kingdom Viridiplantae; phylum Streptophyta; class Magnoliopsida; order Poales; family Poaceae; genus Triticum; species Triticum aestivum. The sequence continues at coordinate 572,755,859 of NC_057806.1, forward strand.
GAATCACTGACTCGGCCCCAGTGGAAGTGTGTTGAATCAAGAGTAGATAGTAAGCGCCTTTCTAGATTTTTGATCGGATTTTTTGGCGGCATGGCCAAGCACCGTTTAACCAAGCACTCCTATAGTTTTGGAAGCTCCATGTTCAGATCGGTGAGGCAAGAGACGAATAAACCAACTATTGTCATAGTCAACGACGGTTGAAACTTCCACGAAAAAACTTTGAATTGGGAGGGCGATCCTCAGCTTAGACTGGTGTCGCCACCTCTCCCAGGACCGGAATGATTATCCCCGCTCGATGGGGCTTTTCATTTGTGTGTAGAAAAAGCCACATACGCTACCATATTATATTACTTACACTGAAAAATACTCGACAATCTTATTTTTTGCACATACAGAGACAAGATGGAGGATATATGACCCCTCGCGTAAATTGCTTTGAATAGGTAAATCAATCATTTGTCCTTGATAGCAAAACTCTTTCGATTTATACCTACTTTAAAGTATTCATCATTGCAGTACAACTGTTGCAGTAGAATGATAACAGAGAAGCGAGTGGTAAAGTCACCCCTCGGCTAAAAAAACCGTCCAGACCAGTAAGAAGGAATAGAGAAGTTCGATCTATGATTTCACATTCATGAATGTCGATAAGATGCTTCCATTTAGTAGCACCTTAGAAGGGAGCTTGCTTCTTTGCAACCATTCAAGTAGTAGTTTTTTTCTAAACAGTCGAGTAGGGCTGGCAACAAGGACTAGGAAGAGCAAGTTGGGTTGGGGTATAGAGCCGTGATACGTCCATTTTGCATCATGTTTTCTTACTGTTATTTATAATGTTTTTATCCATAATAATGCTTTTTGAGTAGATTTAATGCCTTTTCTCTCAGAATTTGCAAGGAACGCACCAAGAGGGAGAATTCCGGCAGCTGGAAATCTTGACCTGGAAAAGCTACGTCAGGCGACCTATTTTGCACAACTCCAAATTAGCTGAAACTTTACGGAGATTTTTTATGGATTATTTAAGAAATATTGGAGTCAATAAACACCAGAGGGGGCCACCAGGTGGGCACAACCCACCGGGGCGCGCCAGGCCCTCCTGGCGTGCCCTGGTGGGTTGTGGCCTCCTTGGCCCACCTCCGGTGCCCATCTTCTGGTATATAAGTGGTTTTGACCTAGAAAAATTCAGAGGAGGACTTTCAGGACGAAGCGCCGCCGCCTCGAGGCGGAACTTGGGCAGGAGCACTTTTGCCCTCCGGCGGAGCGATTCTGCTGGGGGAACTTCCCTCCCGGAGGGGAAAATCGTCGTCGTCATCACCACCACCAACTCTCCCATCTTGGGGAGGGCAATCTCCGTCAACATCTTCACCAGCACCATCTCATCTCAAACCCTAGTTCATCTCTTGTGTGCAATCTTGTTACCGGAACTATAGATTGTTGCTAGGGGGTGACTAGTAGTGTTGATTACATCTTGTAGTTGATTACTATATGGTTTATTTTGTGGAAGATTATATGTTCAGATCCATTATGCATATTAACACCCCTCTGATCATGAGCATGTTTGTTGTTTGTGAGTAGCTACCTTCGTTCTTGAGGTCACGGGATAAATCATGTTGCAAGCAATCATGTGAATTTGATATGTGTTCGATATTTTGATAGTATGTATGTTGTGATTCCCTTAGTGGTTTCATGTGAACGTCGACTACATGACACTTCACCATAGTTGGGCCTAAGGGAATGCATTGTGGAGTAGTAAATAGATGATGGGTTGCGAGAGTGACAGAAACTTAATCCCCAGTTTATGCACTATTCCGTAAGGGACCGATTGTATCCTAGAGTTTAATGCTATGGTTAGTATTTATTCTTAATACTTTTCTCGTAGTTGCAGATGCTTGCGGGAGGGTTAATCATAAGTAGGAGGTTTGTTCAAGTAAGAACAACACCTAAGCACCGGTCCACCCACATATCAAATTATCAAAGTAGCGAACACAAATCAAACCAATATGATGAAAGTGACTAGATGAAATTCCCGTGTATCCACAAGAACGCTTTGCTCATAATAAGAAACCGTTTTGGCCTGTCCTTTGCCTCAAAAGGATTGGGCTACCATGCTGCACACTTGTTACAGTTATCGTTACTTGCTCGTTACAAATTACCTTCCCATCAAACTACTTGCTACGTACAATTTCAGCACTTACAGACACTACCTTACTGAAAACTACTTGTCATTTCCTTCTGCTCCTCGTTGGGTTCGACACTCTTACTTGTCGAAAGAGCTACAATTGATCCCCTATACTTGTGGGTCATCAAGGAAATTTTCTGGCGCCGTTGCCGGGGAGTGAAGCGCTTTTGGTAAGTGGAATTCGGTAAGGAAACATTTATATAGTGTGCTGAAATTTATTGTCACTTGTTACTATGGAAAACAATCCTTTGAGGGGTATGTTCGGGGTATCTTCACCTCGTTCGGAACCACAATTAGTTACCCCTCAACCTGCAACACCTACTGAAAATATTGAATATGAAATTCCTTCGGGTATGACAGAACAACTCCTAGCTAATCCTTATGCAGGAGATGAAACTGAACATCCTAATATGCACTTGACATATGTGGAACAAATTTGTGGATTGTTTAAGCTTGCAGGTTTACCCGGAGATGAGGTGATGAGAAAGGTTTTCCATTTATCTTTGAAGGGAAAAGCATTGGCATGGTATAGGCTATGCGATGATATTGGATCATGGAATTGGAATCGTCTAAAATTGGAGTTCCACCAAAAAATTTATCATATGCATCTAGTTCATCGTGATCGGAATTATATATATAATTTTTGGCCTCATGAAGGATAAAGCATCGCTGTAGCTTGGGGGAGGCTTAAGTCAATGTTATATTGATGCCCCAATCATGAACTCTCAAGAGAAATTATTATCCAGAATTTTTATGCTTGGCTTTCTCGTAATGATCAAACCATGCTTGATACTTCTTGTGCTGGTTCTTTTATGAAGAAGACTATTGAATTCCGGTGGGATATTTTGGAAAGAATTAAACGCAACTCTGAAGATTGGGAACTCGGTGAAGGTAAAGAGTCAGGTATTAAACTTAAGTATGATTGTGTTAAATCTTTTATGGATACCGATGCTTTTCAAAAGTTTAGCACTAAATATGGACTTGACTCTGAGATAGTAGCCTCCTTTTGTGAATCATTTGCTACTCATGTTGAACTCCCTAAGGAGAAGTGGTTTAAATATTACCCACCTATTAAAGAAGAAATTAAAAAACCGGTACCAGTTAAAGAAGAAGTTATACTTTATAATGTTGATCCAGTTGTACCTACTGCTTATTTTGAGAAACCTCCTTTTCCTATTAGGATAAATTAGCATGCTAAAGTTTCAATTGTGGTTGATAAAAGATATGTTAGAACACCTAAGCCCGATGAACAAATTAAAGTAGAACCTAGCATTGCTAGGGTTAAAGATCTCTTAGAAGAAGATATGGATGGGCATGTTATTTACTTCTGTGAAGAAGCTGCTAGAATTGCTAAACCTGATGGAAGGGATAAAAATAGACCAGTTGTTGGCATGCCTGTCATTTCAGTTAAAATAGGATATCACGGTTATCATGGTTTATGTGACATGGGTGCTAGTGTGAGTGATATTCCTTACAAGTTATATCAAGAAATTAGGGACGACATAGCACCTACAGAGTTAGAAGACATAGATGTCACTATTAAACATGCAAATAGAGACACCATATCACCTTGTGGGATTATTAGAGATGTTGAAGTCATGTGCGGAGAAATAAAATACCCTACTGATTTTCTTGTTCTTGGTTCCCACAAGATGACTTTTGTCCCATCATCTTTGGTATACCTTTCTTGAACACCGTTAATGCTAAGATAGATTGTCAGAAACAAACTGTGGGTGTTAGCTTTGGTGATGAGTCTCATGAGTTTAATTTTTCCAAGTTTAGTAGGAACCATCATGAAAAAGAATTGCCTAGCAAGGATGAATTAATTAGTCTTGCTTCTATTGTTGTGCCACCTACTGATCCTTTAGAACAATATTTGCTAGACCATGAGAATGATTTACGTGTGCATGAAAGAAATGAAATAGATAATATTTCTTTGAACAACATCCTATGATTAAACACAATTTGCCTATTGAAACTCTGGGAGGTCCTCCTCCACCTAAAGGTGATCCTGTGTTTGAATTAAAACAATTGCCAGACACTTTGAAATATGCTTATCTTGATGAAAAGAAGATATATCATGTTATTATTAGTGCTAACCTTTCAGAACATGAAGAAGAAAGATTATTGAAAGTTCTAAGGAAGCACCGAGCTGCTATTGAATATACTCTTCATGATGTAAAGGGCATTAGTCCGACTCTATGTCAGCACAAAATTCATATGAAACCTGATGCTAAACCAGTTGTTGATCACCAACATTGGTTAAATCTGAAGATGAAAGAGGTGGTTAGAATGGAAATATTAAAACTTCTAGAAGCAGGTATAATTTATCCTATAGCTAATAGTAGATGGGTAAGTCTTGTTCATTGTGTTCCTAAGAAAGGAGGTATTACTGTTGTTCCTAATGATAAAAATGAACTCATTCCACAAAGAATTGTTACAGGCTATAGAATGGTAATTGATTTTAGAAAATTAAATAAAGCAACTAGAAAAGATCATTACCCTCTGCCTTTTATTGATCAAATGCTTGAAAGATTATCTAAGCACACACACTTTTGCTTCCTTGATGGATATTCTGGCTTTTCACAAATACCCGTTTCTCAACCTTATCAAGAGAATACCACTTTTACTTGTCCATTTGGAACCTATGCTTATAGACGTATGCCTTTTGGTTTATGTAATGCACCTGCTACCTTTCAAAGATGTATGACTGCTATATTCTCTGATTTTTGTGAAAAGATTGTTGAGGTTTTTATGTATGACTTTTCTATTTATGGGAAGTCTTTTGATGATTGTTTAAGCAATCTTGAGCAAGTTTTGCAGAGATGTGAACAAAAAAATCTTGTCTTGAATTGGGAGAAGTTCCACTCTATGGTTAATGAAGGCATTGTCTTGGGTCATAAAATTTCTGAAAGAGGTATTGAAGTGGACCAAGCTAAGGATGATGCAATTCAGAAAATGCCATGTCCTAAGGACATCAAAGGTATTCGTAGTTTCCTAGGTCATGTTGGTTTCTATAGGAGGTTTATTCAAGACTTCTCTAAAATTTTTAGGCCTCTCACTAATCTTTTGCAAAAGGATGTTCCTTTTGTTTTTGATGATGATTGTTTAGAAGCCTTTGAAACACTCAAGAAAGCCTTAATATCTGCACCTATTGTTCAACCACCTGATTGGAACATGCCTTTTGAAATTATGTGTGATGCTAGTGATTATGTTGTTGGTGCTGTTCTGGGACAAAGAGTTGATAAGAAACTTAATGTTATTCATTATGCTATTAGAACTCTAGACAGTGCTCAAAGAAATTATGCTACTACTGAAAAAGAATTTTTAGCAGTGGTGTTTGCTTGTGATAAATTTAGACCTTATATTGTTGATTCCAAAGTAACTGTTCACATAGACCATGCTGCTACTAAATATCTTATGGAAAAGAAAGATGCTAAGCATTGACTTATTCGTTGGGTTCTCTTGTTACAAGAATTTGATTTACATATCATTGATAGAAAGGGAGCTAAGAACCCCGTAGTTGATAATTTGTCTAGGCTTGAAAATGTGCTTAATGACCCACTTCCTATTGATGATAGTTTCCCTGATGAGCAGTTAGCTGGAATAAATGTTGCTAATGGTACCCCTTGGTATGTTGACTATGCTAATTACATTGTTGCTAAATATTTGCCACCTAGCTTCACATATCAACAAAAGAAAAAAAATCTTCTATGATTTAAGACATTACTTTTCAGATGACCCACATCTTTATAAAGAAGGAGTAGATGTTATTATTAGATGTTGTGTACCTGAGCATGAACAGGGACAAATCCTACGGAAATGTCACTCCGAGGCTTATGGAGGGCATCATACTGGAGATAGAACTGCTCACAAGGTATTGCAATATGGATTTTATTGGCCTACTCTCTCAAGGATGCATGTAAGTTTGTCTCATCTTGTGATGAATGTCAAAGAATAGGTAATATCAGTAAGCGTCAAGAAATGCCCATGAATTTTTCACTTCCTGTTGAGCCTTTTGATGTTTGGGGATTTGATTACATGGGACCTTTTCCTCCTCTAATCGGTATACACATATTTTGGTTGCTATTGATTATGTTACTAAATAGGTAGAAGCTATTCCAACTAGTAGTGCTGATCTCAACACCTCTATTAAAATGCTTAAGGAAGTTATTTTCCCAAGGTTTGGAGTCCCTAGATACTTAATGACTGATGGTGGTTCACACTTTATTCATGGTGCTTTCCGTAAAATGGTTGCCAAGTATGATGTTAACCATAGAATTGCATCACCCTATCATCCTTAGTCTAGTGATCAAGTTGAACTTAGCAATAGAGAAATAAAATTAATTTTGCAAAAGACTCTCAATAGGTCCGGGAAGAATTGGTCTAAGAAATTAGATGATGCACTTTGGGCTTATAGAACAGCTTATAAAAATCCTAGGTGTATGTCTCCTTACAAAATGGTTTATGAAAAAGCTTGTCATTTGCCTCTTGAGTTTGAACATAAAGCTTATTGGGAAAATAAAGAACTTGCTACCTCTTGATCATGCATTGGTTTCCCTTGAAGAGGAAAGGGTGATGCAGCAAAGTAGCGTAAGTATTTCCCTAAGTTTTTGAGAACCAAGGTATCAATCCAGTAGGAGACAACGCACAAGTCACCTAGTACCTGCACAAGTAATCAAGAACCTTGCAACCAACGCGATAAAGGGGTTGTCAATCCCTTCACAGTCACTCGCAAAAGTGAGATCTGATAGAGATAGTAAAGTAAATATTTTTGGTATTTTTGTTGTATAGATTGGAACTTAAAGATTGCAAAATAGTAAACGAGATGCAATGTAAATAAAAGAGATGCAATATAATAAGAAAGAGACCCGGGGGCCATAAGTTTCACTAGTGGCTTCTCTCAAGATAGCATGTATTACGGTGGGTGAACAAATTACTGCCGAGCAATTGATAGAAAAGTGCATAGTTATGAAGATATCTAAGGCAATGATCATGAATATAGGCATCACGTCCGTGTCAAGTAGATCGAAACGATTGTGCATCTACTACTATTACTCCACACATCGACCGCTATCCAGCATGCATCTAGAGTATTAAGTTCATAAGAACAGAGTAACGCTTTAAGCAAGATGACATGATGTAGAGGGATAAACTCAAACAATATGCTATAATCCCCATCTTTTTATCCTCGATGGCAACAATACAATACATGCCTTGCTACCCCTAGTGTCACTGGGAAAGGACACCGCAAGATTGAACCCAAAGCTAAGCACTTCTCCCATTGCAAGAAAGATCAATCTAGTAGGCCAAACTAAACCGATAATTCGAAGAGACTTGCAAAGATATCAAATAATGCATATAAGAATTTAGATAAGAACCAAATAATATTCATAGATAATATTGTGCATAAACCCACAATTCATCAGATCTCGGCAAACACACCGCAAAAGAGTAATAGATCGAATAGATCTCCAAGAACATCAAGGAGAACTTTGTATTGAGAATCAAAGAGAGATAAGAAGCCATCTAGCTAATAACTATGGACCCGAAGGTCTGTGGTAAACTACTCACGCTTCATCGGAGAGGCTATGGTGTTGATGTAGAAGCCCTCCGTGATTGATTCCCCCTCTGGCAGATCGCCGGAAAAGGCCCCAAGATAGGATCTCACGGGTACAAAAGGTTGCGGTGATGGAAAAGTGGTTTCGTGGCTCTGTCTGATCGATCTAGGGTATAAGAGTATATGTAGGTGAAAGAACTACGTCGGTGGAGATACATGGGGCCCACGAGGGTGGGGGGCGCGCCTACCCCCCCTAGGAGTGCCCTCCTGCCTCGTGGCCTCCTTGTGGAGTTACAGACTTCAACTCCAAGTCTTATGGTTTGCTTTCAGTCCAAAAAAGATCATCGCGAAGGTTTCATTCCGTTTGGATTCCATTTGGTATTCCTTTTCTACGAAACTCTAAAATAGGCAAAAAAAAACTGGCATTGGGCCTCTGGTTAATAGGTTAGTCCCCAAAATAATATAAAAGAGCATATTAAAGCCCATTAAACATCCAAAACAGATAATGTAATAGCATGGAACAATAAAAAATTATAGATACATTGGAGACGTATCAAGCATCCCCAAGCTTAATTCCTGCTCGTCCTCGAGTAGGTAAATGATAAAAACAGAATTTTTGATATGGAATGCTACCTATCATAATTATCAATGTAATTTTCTTTATTGTAGCATGAATGTTCAGATCCGAAAGACTCAAAACAAACGTTTAATATTACATAAAAATAATAATACTTCAAGCATACTAATAAAGCAATCGTGTCTTCTCAAAATAACATGGCCAAAGAAAGCTATCCCTACAAAATCATATAGTTTGGCTATGCTCTATCTTCATCACACAAAATATTTAAATCATGCACAACCCCGATGACAAGCCAAGCAATTATTTCATACTTTGATGTTCTTAAACTTTTTCAATCTTCACGCAATACATGAGCATGAGCCATGGACATAGCACTATAGGTGGAATAGAATGGTGGTTGTGGAGAAGACAAAAAGGAGAAAATAGTCTCACATCAACTAGGCGTATCGATGGCTATGGAGATGCCCATCAATAGATATCAATGTGAGTGAGTAGGGATTGCCATGAAACGGATGCACTAGAGCTATAAGTGTATGAAAGCTCAAAAAAAGACTAAGTGGGTGTGCATCCAACTCGCTTGCTCACGAAGACCTGGGGCATTTTGAGGAAGCCCATCATTGGAATATACAAGCCAAGTTCTATAATGAAAGATCCCCACTAGTATATGAAAGTGACAACATAGGAGACTCTCTATCATGAAGATCATGGTGCTACTTTGAAGCACAAGTGTAGAAAATGGATAGTAGCATTGTCCCTTCTCTCTTTTTCTCTCGTTTTTTTATTTGGGCCTTTCTCCCTTTTTCTGGCCTATTTTTCTCTCTTTTTATTTTTCGTCTGGAGTCTCATCCCGACTTGTGGGGGAATCATAGTCTCCATCATCCTTTCCTAACAAGGGACAATGCTCTAATAATGATGACCATCACACTTGTATTTGCTTACAACTCAATAATTACAACTCGATACTTAGAACCAAATATGACTCTATGTGAATGCCTCCAGCGATGTACCAGGATGTGCAATGAATCAAGAGTGACATGTCTGAAAAATTATGAATGGTGGCTTTGCCACAAATACTATGTCAACTACATGATCATGCAAAGCAATATGACAATGATGAAGCGTGTCATAATAAACGAAACGGTGGAAAGTTGCATGGCAATATATCTCGGAATGGCTATGGAAATGCCATAATAGGTAGGTATGGTGGCTGTTTTGAGGAAGGTAAATGGTGGGTTTATGGTACCGGCGAAAGTTGCGTGGTACTAGAGATGCTAGCAACGGTGGAAGGGTGAGAGTGCGTATAATCCATGGACTCAACATTAGTCATAAAGAACTCACATACTTATTGCAAAAATCTATTAGTTATCGAAACGAAGTACTACGCGCATGCTCCTAGGGGGTAGATTGGTAGGAAAGACCATCTCTCGTCCCCGACCGCCACTCATAAGGAAGACAATCAAAAAATAAATCATGCTCCGACTTCATCACATAACGGTTCACCATGCGTGCATGCTACGGGAATCACAAAGGTTTAACACAAGTATCTCTCAAATTCACAACTACTCAACTAGCATGACTCTAGCTAATATCACCATCTTCATATCTCAAAACAATCATAAGGAATCAAACTTCTCATAGTATTCAATGCACTTTATATGAAAGTTTTTATTATACCCATCTTGGATGCCCATCATATTAGGACTAATTTTATAGCCAAAGCAAATTACCATGCTATTCTAAAAGAATCTCAAAATTGAAGGAAATATGCCCTAGAGGAAATAATAAAGTTATTATTTATTTCCTTATATCATGATAAAGGTTTATTATTCATGCTAGAATTGTATTAACCGGAAACTTAGTACATGTGTGAATACATAGACAAACAGAGTGTCACTAGTATGCCTCTACTAGACTAGCTCATTGAATCAATGATGGTTATGTCTCCTGACCATAGACAAGAGTTGTCACTTGATTAACGTGATCACATCATTAGAGAATGATGTGATTGACTTGACCCATCCGTTAGCTTAGCACGACGATCGTTTAGTTTGTTGCTATTGCTTTCTCCATAACTTATACATGTTCCTATGACTATGAGATCATGCAACTCCCGAATACCATAGGAACACTTAGTGTGCTATCAAACGTCACAACATAACTAAGTGACTATAAAGATGCTCTACAAGTGTCTCTTATGGTGTTTGTTGAGTTGGCATAGATCGAGATTAGGATTTGTCACTCCGAGTAACAAAGAGGTATCTCTGGGCCCTCTCGGTAATGCACATCACTATAAGCCTTGCAAGCAATGTAACTAATGAGTTAGTTGTGGGATGGTGCATTACAGAACGAGTAAAGAGACTTGCTGGTAACAAGATTGAACTAGGTATTGAGATACCGACGATCGAATCTCGGGCAAGTAACATACCGATGACAAAGGGAACAACGTATATTGTTGTGCGGTTTAACCGATAAAGATATTCGTAGAATATGTAGGAACCAATATGAGCATCCAGGTTCCGCTATTGGTTATTAGCCGGAGATGAGTCTCGGTCATGTCTACATAGTTCTCGAACCCGTAGGGTCCGCACACTTAACGTTCGGTGACAATCGGTATTATGAGTTTATGTGTTTTGACGTACCGAAGGTAGTTCGGAGTCCCAGATTTGATCACGAGCATGACGATGAGTCTCAAAATGGTTGAGACATAAAGATTGATATATTGGAAGCCTATGTTTGGACATCAGAATGGTTCCGGATAAGTTCGGGCATTTTCCGGAGTACCGGGAGGTTACCGGAACCCCCCGGGGAGTATATGGGCCTTATTGGGCCTTAGTCGAATACAGGAGAGGAAGGGAAAAGGTGGGAGGCACGCCCCCCTAGCCCAATCCGAATTGTGTGGGGGCGCTCCCCCTTCCTTCCTTCTCTCCTCCCCTTCCTTCTCTCCTACTCCTACTACTTGGAAGGGGGGAATCCTACTCCCGATGGGAGTAGGACTCCCCTAGGGCACGCCATAGAGGGCCGGCCCTCCCCCTCCTCCACCCCTTTATATATGGGGGAGGCGGGCACCTCATAGACACACAAGTTGATCATTGATCTCTTAGCTGTGTGCGGTGCCCCCCTCCACCATAATCCACCTCGGTCATATCATCGTAGTGCTTAGGCGAAGCCTTGCACCGATAGCTTCATCATCACCGTCATCACACCGGCGTGCTGACGAAGCTCTCCCTCGACACTCAGCTGGATCGAGAGTTCGTGGGACGTCCCCGAGCCGAACGTGTGCAGATCGCGGAGGTGTCGTACTTTCGGTACTAGGATCGATCGGATGATGAAGACGTACAACTACATCAACCGCGTTGTCATAACACTTCCGTTTACGGTCTACGAGGGTACGTGGACAATACTCTTCCCCTCTTGTTGCTATGCATCACCATGATAGATCTTGCCTATGCGTAGGATTTGTTTTTGAAATTACTGCGTTCCCCAACAGTGGCATTCAAGCCAGGTTTATGCGTAGATGTTATATGCATGAGTAGAACACAAAGGAGTTGTGGGCGTGAGTATATACATATTGCTTGCCGTTACTAGTTGATTCTTGATTCAGCGGTATTGTTGGATGAAGCGGCCCAGACCGACATTACGTGTACGCTTACACGGGACTAGTTCTACCGCCGTGCTTCGCACACAGCTGGCTAGTGGTTGTCTGTTTCTCCAAATTTAGTTGAATCAGTTTCAATGAACAGGGTTCTTTCCGAAGATTAAAAATCAATGACTATACTACATTGTGGTTTTTGATGCGTAGGTAAGAACGGTTCTTGCTCAACCCGTAGCAGCCACGTAAAACTTGCAACAACAAAGTAGAGGACGTCTAACTTGTTTTTGCAGGGCATGTTGTGATGTGATATGGTCAAGACATGATGCTAAATTTTATTATATGAGATGACCATGTTTTGTAACACAGTTATCGGCAACTGACATGAGCCATATGGTTGTCGCTTTATTGTATGAAATGCAATCGCCATGTAATTTCTTTACTTTATCACTAAGTGGTAGCGATAGTCGTAGAAGCAATATTTGGCGAGACGACAACGATGCTTCGATGGAGATCAAGGTGTCAAGCCGGTGACAATGGTGACCATGACGGTGCTTTGGAGATGGAGATCAAAGGCACAAGATGATGATGGCCATATCATATCACTTATATTGATTGCATGTGATGTTTATCCTTTATGCATCTTATTTTGCTTAGTTCGGCGGTAGCATTATAAGATGATCTCTCACTAAATTTGAAGGTATAAGTGTTCTCCCTGAGTATGCATCGTTGCTACAATTCGTCGTGCCGAGACACCACGTGATAATCGGGTGTGATAAGCTCTACGTTCACATACAACAGGTGCAAGCCAGTTTTGCACACGCAGAATACTCGGGTTAAACTTGACGAGCCTAGCATATACAGATATGGCCTCGGAACACTGAGACCGAAAGGACGAGGATGAATCATATAGAAGATATGATCAACATAGTGATGTTCACCATTGAAAATTACTCCATCTCACGTGATGATCGGACATGGTTTAGTTGATATGGATCACCTGATCACTTAGATGATTAGAGGGATGTCTATCTAAGTGGGAGTTCTTAAGTAATATGATTAATTGAACTTTAATTTATCATGAACTTAGTCCTAGTAGTTTTTGCATATCTATGTTGTAGATCAATAGCTTGCGTATAGCTCCCCTGTTGTATTTTTGATATGTTCCTAGAGAAAAATAAGTTGAAATATGATAGTAGCAATGATGCAGACTGGGTCTGTGATATGAGGATTATCCTCATTGCTGCACAGAAGAATTATGTCCTTGATGCACCGTTAGTTGACGGACCTATTGTAGGAGCAGATGCTGACGTTATGAACGTTTGGCAAGCTCGGTATGATGACTACTTGATAGTTTAGTGCGCCATGCTCGACGGCTTAGAACCGGGACTTCAAAAACCATTTTGAACGCCATGGAGCATATAAGATGTTCCAAGAGCTGAAATTGGTATTTTAGACTCATGCCCGAGTCAAGAGGTATGAGACCTCTGACAGTACTTTGCCCACAAGGTAGGGGAGAATAGCTCAACCAGTGAGCATGTGCTCGGATTGTCTGTGTACTACAATTACTTGAATCAAGTGGGATTTAATCTTCTAGATAAGATTGTAATTGATAAAGTTCTCTAGTCACTATCACCAAGTTACTAGAACTTAGTGATGAATTATAATATGCAAGGGATGACGAAAGTAATTCCCAAGCTCTTCGCGATGCTGAAATCGGTGAAGGTAGAAATCAAGAAATAGCATCAAGTCTTGATGGTTAACAAGACCACTAATTTCAATAAAAGGGCAAAGGGAAAGAAATAGGAATTTCAAAGAAGAAAGGCAAGCAAGTTGCCACTCCCATGAAGAAACCCAAAGCTAGACCTAAGCCTGAAACTGAGTTCTTCTACTGCAAAGGGAAATGTTCCTGTTGCAAATTGGAGTACCATTGACATGCTTCGAGATAGCATTGACATGGTCTTCAGGTGAAGATCAAACTTTGGAAACACGAAGGATCCATCAGGAATAACTTGTAGAATAAGTCTTACAATTTCCCCATGGATGAACGGATAACCTTGCTGAAAAGGAATCTATAATGATAGGTCCTCCAGCCAGGGGGGGTGCTAGGCATGACATCATGTTACCGGGTCATCAAAGGACAAACAACATAACTCGTGGAAAGTTGTCCCAACCATCATATCTGACCGAGATTCAGATCCAATTGGTGTCATGATGCCTCAGACTCAGGATGCCCGAGAAGAAAAGACGCAACACAAATCGTTGAAATGGCATTGCAAGACTCTCGGGAAATGAACTATGGGAGCGGGTTCCTGAAACAATAGTTCATCATTAAACCAAGGAGAGGTGAGGAGGTGGCTGATTGACTCAGCGACAATTCATTGAGATTTTCAAAAGATGGATTTACACAATAATGTGAACAAGAAGATGACATTTGTCAGATCAAATGGTATAATGATGTATGCTCGAGGAAAACATACACAATTAAACATTGGTTGAAAGGTGCACCCGAAATATGGGTTGGGTTGCACGACCAATGTCAGAATGGTGATTCAATAGTCAATAGCCTAAGAATGAACTTTCGATCATTAACTTAAAAAAAAATTAGGGTTGCTAGAAGGAAAGAATCCAAACAACACCGTTCACTTGTTGGAATTAAAACGGGGACCAAGAAATGAACGAAGATGGCAAGAAGCATTTGGATATCAAGAATTCTTAAGAGGTGGTGAAATTCCCACCACATTCTTGACAAAAAGAGATGGTAATACTTCCGAGGTAAGGAAGATCAAATGCTGGGTAGCAAGGAACTCAAGGTATAACACCAAGCATGAACAAGCTTGTGTTGGTGGGAAGGCCATAAAGTGGTCGATGATAATACAATTCATCAAGGGCAAGGATGGTATTTATCATCATGAATTCAATTGATATCATGGATGAGCTCAGAATGTTGATGATCACGACACCTTTGTCGCAAGAGTTCATGAAGATGTAATCAATCGGCGACGACATCAAGTCAAAGTAATGATGAAGTGAAAGGTTATTGGAACCAAGGGTACGACACAAACTCGAAACCAAGCTTGTTGTTCAAGGCGAAATGATATGACGATGAGGACCGACGTAAGGTTAGTTCATCGTCGAAAATTGTGCTCCAAGAAGAAGGACCGGGTAGCACAGTTAAAATCATCACGACAATGATATAGCCAAACAGGCTAGGAATGGCGTGATCGGGTACAAACTTGTATTTATAGAAGCTTACTAAAGAGTTGTTGAACCGTAGTGCGGACTCGGTTCAGTTATCGGTGTCTTTGAGTGTATAATAACTCAGAGCCCGTGAAAAATTGGAATCAGTGGGAAGGTAGCACTTGATGAAGAACTCATAAAAAGTTATGCAGTTCCATGATAATCTCGAGATACCAGGGGGGTAATACTCGACGACAGATCAAAATAGAGGTTGGACTGGGGTATTGCTCTGCAGAAGACAAGTGCTTAAACTTGCACGAGAATTGGTATTTAAGGGAGAACATGGTCGGAACCATGATTGAAAAAGGCCAGATCCCAGATATAAGATGAACTTATACCAAGGGATTAATTAATTTTAAAAGAAGCTTCGATGAGAAGATCTACATCGTGTCTATGGGAATGAACACAAAGTTCAAGGTCGACTCCCACTTCTTCAATGTATAACCTTCCATTCACTTCTCGCTTTGATAAAGGCATTAGTGTTGAAAGTTTTACCTGGTGAAATACCAGATGAGTATGACTCGTGAAATCTTGCGAGTTCACACATATTAAGGAAGGCATAGGTTCAACCCATCAGGGCATCTTACGAACATATACCACAAATTTCAAGAGTAAATATCACAAGCTCGAAAGTAGAGCAAGGTTGAGAAAGTAGATGATACAATTACCAAGGGCATTATGTATCCAAGGGAAGGCTCACAAGGTTATTGAATATGAAGGATGCTGACGGATAAAATCCAACAATGGGCCTGATGGTCCACAAGGGATCTGACGTGAGCATCGGTACTCAACTAGAGGAAGAAGAGTGCAAAGAGATCAAATTATAGAAACAACTGACTAACTCAATTGTCAAATGCAAAGGAATTATGATTTCCAAATCAAGGGATCAGAAGCAATGCTCTGATTAGGGATGGATAAGTTGAATAGCCTTAGGGTACAATCAACGACAATTGGATTGGTCGAGAACCAATTCCAGTTAAAAGAATGGCAGCTCAGCCGGAAAGGTAATTTATAAGGATCAATGATGTTTGCGGGTATTCGCAAACAGATTGAGTCAACAGACTCAAGATGATAATGACAAGGAATGTCAATAAGACTATGAGACTTATGGGACTAACCATAATGCAAGCAAGCAAGAATTTCAAGAGCAATAGGCTGCTCGGGATTTTCGGAAGATTGAATGGCATTTCGAAGACTTTTGTGAAATACATGAATCAACTGGGGATGAGCGGATACTCGATAAGTGCGAGAAATTATCCGTATGGGTATTCAGGTGGTAAGGAACTGCAAGGCAATAGGCGTAAGTATTCTAAGAACAACAACGAGTATTTCGGGGCGTCTTGTAATAAAAAGAACAACTGGGGACTAAGTAAGAACGGTGTATGAATTTATTCATAGGGATATTTCGGTGGTAGTGAATTGCAAAAGCAATGGGCAGTCCTGAAAGAGTATCGGAAAGTAACTTTGAAATCTTCATGTGCAGTCGGCGATCATCTAGACTGAAGGGGCTCTCCGGGAGAAAGCGTTTTCGAGAACCTAAAGTTAGATTTTAGAAAATCATTTAACCCGACTAGAAGAGAGATCAGAGTCCCAGAGTATAGACGAGGAGTAAAAGATCCTAATACCACCCAATGGCGACGTGGGCCCGTAAGGCACACAGCCAAGTTAGTAAAAGTTTTGCAATGGCTAGACTCAACTTCGGCCAAGGAGTTGGAAGGGGGATTCCTACAGGCAGTCGGCTCTGATACCAACTTGTGACGCCCCCGATTCAATCGTACACTAATCATGCACGCAAACGTGTACGATCAAGATCAGGGACTCACGGGAAGATATCACAACACAACTCTAAAACATAAATAAGTCATACAAGCATCATAATACAAGCCAGGGGCCTCGAGGGCTCGAATACAAGTGCTCGATCATAGACGAGTCAGCGAAGCAACAATATCTGAGTACAGACATAAGTTAAACAAGTTTGCCTTAAGAAGGCTAGCACAAACTGGGATACAGATCGAAAGAGGCGCAGGCCTCCTGCCTGGGATCCTCCTAACTACTCCTGGTCGTCGTCAGCGGCCTGCACGTAGTAGTAGGCACCTCCGGTGTAGTAGGGGTCGTCATCGACGGTGGCGTCTGACTTCAGGGCTCCAGCATCTGGTTGCGACAACCAGGTAGGAAGGGAAAGGGGAAAAGAGGGGAGAAAGCAACCGTGAGTACTCATCCAAAGTACTCGCAAGCAAGGAGCTACACTACATATGCATGGGTATATGTGTAAGGAGGCCATATCAGTGGATTGAACTGCAGAATGCCAGAATAAGAGGGGGATAGCTAATCCTGTCGAAGACTACGCTTCTGGCAGCCTCCGTCTTGCAGCATGTAGGAGAGAGTAGATTGAAGTCCTCCAAGTAGCATCTCCAAGTAGCATCTCCAGTAGCATCGCATAGCATAATCCTACCCGGCAATCCTCTCCTCGTCGCCCTGCGGAAAAGCGATCACCGGGTTGTCTGTGGAACTTGGAAGGGTGTGTTTTATTAAGTATCCGGTTCTAGTTGTCATAAGGTCAAGGTACAACTCCAAGTCGTCCTGTTACCGAAGATCACGGCTATTTGAATAGATTAACTTCCCTGCAGGGGTGCACCACATAACCCAACACGCTCGATCCCATTTGGCCGGACACACTTTCCTGGGTCATGCCCGGCCGCGGAAGATCAACACGTCGCAGCCCCGCCTAGGCTCAACGCAGAGGCCAGCACGCCGGTCTAAACCTAAGCGCGCAGGGGTCTGGGCCCATCGCCCTGAGCACACCTGCACGTTGTGTACGCGGCCGGTGAGCAGACCTAGCAACCTCCATTACAAAGGAAGTTGCGTTAACGCAGTCCAACCCGGCGCGCGCCGCTCAGTCGCTGACGTCACGAAGTGCTTCGGCTGATACCACGACGTCGGGATACCCATAACTACTCCCGCGTAGATGGTTAGTGCGTATAGGCTCGTAGCCAACTCAGATCAAATACCAAGATCTCGTTAAGCGTGTTAAATATCTGCGAACGCCGAACAGGGCCAGGCCCACCTGTCTCCTAGGTGGTCTCAACCTGCCCTGCCGCTCCGCCACAAAGTAACAGTCAGGGGCCGTCGGGAACCCAGGCCCACCTCTACCGGGATGGAGCCACCTGCCCCTTCAGCCCCCATCTCCGAACAGTATCACAGGTAATGTAACTGTGTAAAGTATATCGTATATGCCCGTGATCACCTCCCGAAGTGATCACGGCCCAGTAGTATAGCATGGCAGACGGACAAGAGTGTTGGGCCAAAGGTGATAAACTAGCATCCTATACTAAGCATTTAGGATTGCAGGTAAGGTATCAACAGATGTAGCAACAATGTCAGGCTATGCATCAGAATAGGATCAACGGAAAGCAGTAACAGGCTACACTACTCTAATGCAAGCAGTATAGAAGAGAATAGGCGATATCTGGTGATCAAGGGGGGGGGCTTGCCTGGTTGCTCTGGCAAGAGAGAGGGGTCGTCAACTCCGTAGTCGAACTGGGCAGCAGCAGCGTCGGTCTCGTAGTCTACCGGAGAGAAGAGGGGGAAGAAACAATGAATACCAAGTAAACAGATGCATATCGATGCATGACATGTCAAGTAACGATGCTAGGTGTGCCCAATCGCGGTAGTAGGTGATACCGACGAAGGGGGAAAACATCCGGGAAAGTATTCCCGGTGTTCCGCGTTTTCGGACCGGTGAACCAGAGGGGGAAAGTTGCTTGTTCGGTATGCTAGGGGTGTGCGGCGGATGAACGGGCTGCGTATCCGGATTCGTCTCGTCGTTCTGAGCAACTTTCATGTAGAAAGTATTTTCATCCGAGTTACGGATTAAAAGATATGATTTTCTAAAGATTTTATTAATTTCTGGAATTTAATTAATTATCTAATCCAACATTATCCAGAATAGTAAATGCTGACGTCAACATGACATCAGGATGATGTCAGCAGTCAACGTTGACCATTGACCTGGTCAACCTGACGTGTGGGTCCAGTGGGACCCACCTGTCATTCTCTGTTTAGTTTAATTACAGATTAGTTAATTTAGTTAGTGATTAGGTTAATCTAATCAGGATTAATTAACTTAATTAATTAATTAATTAATATTCTAATTATTATTTATTTAATTAATTAATATATTTATTTTTTTTATTTTTTTAAAATTCCTTTTTTTAAACGTTCTGGGGTGGGCCCCCTAGTCAGTGGCACACAGGGCCTTAACAGGCACGGGACCTAACGGGTGCGTGGGCGCCCGTCAGGGGCGAGCCCGAATGCTGGCTCAGGGGGTGGCCATCGGCGCGCCTGGGCGCCGGCGGCCAAGGCAGCGACAGCGCGGGGCGAGGGGAGCAGGGGCAAGGACGACGCCGGAGTTGCAGCACCACTGGTGGAGCGACGA
Source organism: Triticum aestivum (assembly GCF_018294505.1). Classification (NCBI taxonomy): domain Eukaryota; kingdom Viridiplantae; phylum Streptophyta; class Magnoliopsida; order Poales; family Poaceae; genus Triticum; species Triticum aestivum. The sequence goes on from NC_057806.1 coordinate 572,775,436, forward strand.
GGCGGCGAGGTGGGGCACAAGGCGAGGGGCGCCGTGGTTGGGTCGTCGGACGCGGGTGCGCGGGAGCCGTAGCGAGGCACGGAGCTGCGGGGGGGGGGGGGGATTGCGGGTCAGGGGAGGTCCGACGCGCAGGTGATGCACGGGCGCAGCAGAGAGCACCGACGGCGTCAGCCGCGAGCGCGGTCTGGCGTGGTGTGCAGGGAGCGGGAGCAGCACGGGCGGCGAGTGTGCGCGTGCGGACGCGACGGCGGATCCGCCAGGGAAGAAGAGGGGAAGAGAAGGGGGCTCACATAGCCCTGTAGATGTGCAAAGGCGCGCTCGGGGAAGGGCGGGAGTAGCGGGGCGACGGCGACGATGTCCAACTCGGGGAGGGAGTTGCGCGAGGGAGAGGCGGGGACGAGGCAGTCCGGCGGTGACGGGCGATGGCTTCGGGACGCCGGAGATGGTGCGGTGTCGGGGCGAACGGCGGGGTCGACGCGGAAGCAGGCCGGCGGGGAGGCGGTCCTGCGAGGCGGCGGCGTCCTGGCGCGGGGGCGGCGAGCTCCTCCCCTGGTCCCGATCCAATCGGGGAGAGAGGGGGCAGATATTTTCGGGAGAGAGGGGAAGTAGGGTGGTGACTGGTTAGGGTTTCCCCCCTGTGGGGATAAGGCAGGGGCGGGTCGGTCGGCTGGGCCAGGTAGGCCGGCCTGGCTGGCCCGATGGCCAGCTGGGCCGAGGCCTAGTGGGGGGGGGCAGGCTTTTGTTTTTTTGTTTAGTTAGGTTCTGCTTTTCTTTTTTTTTAATTGTTTTCTTGTTTCTTTTTATTTGTAGTTTCTTTTATTTTCAGTTTTATAAAATTACCACTAGTGCCTAATTTGTATTTAGCAATAAACTACTACGAGATTAATTCTTAACCCATAATAAAATAGTGTTAGCATTTTATAAATTCAATAGGCATTTGTTTAATTGTTTTCACTATTGTTTTAATTGTTTTAGGGCCTTTAAACATTTTATCAAAGTTTGGTCTCTCCACCATAATTACCTATGTATTACTTGGTTCACTCCGAACATTTAAATTTTAATATTTGAAAACTTTTATTGTTTGCTCGATTTTGAATTTGAAATTCGAACTAGGTTCCGAACTAACGCAAGTTTAACCACAGTAACCGAGGTGACGTGGCATCATTAGCGGGGGTTACTGTAGCTTAATTACCCGGGCGTCACAGATTCCAAGGTTGATAAGATCACCATCGCACACTCCCTTTACCTTTGGGATTAGTGTTGAACCTAAAATAAATGTTATTTGTTTTTTGCGTTGAGCATAAATATGATTGGATCATGTTTATTGCAATATGGTTATTCATTTAAGTCAAAGAATAACTGTTGTTCTATTTACATGAATAAAACCTTCTATGGTCATACACTCAATATAAATGGTTTATTGAATCTCGATCATAGTAATACACATATTCATAATATTGAAGCCAAAAGATGCAAAGTTAATAAAGATAGTGCAACTTATATGTGGCACTGCCATTTAGGTCATATTGGTGTAAAGCGCATGAAGAAACTCCATGCTGATGGATTTTTGGAATCACTTGATGCTTGCGAACCATGCCTCATGGGCAAGATGACTAAGACTCCGTTCTCTGGAACAATGGAGCGAGCAACTGACTTATTGGAAATAATACATATGATGTATGCGATTGCTACCTCTTGAGCACTGCGTTGGTTTTCCCTTGAAGAGGAAAGGGTGATGCAGCAACGTAGCGTAAGTATTTCCTCAGTTTTTGAGAACCAAGGTATCAATCCAGTAGGAGGCCACGCACGAGTCCCTCGCACCTACACAAACAAATAAAATCCTCACAACCAACACAATAAAGGGGTTGTCAACCCCTTCATGGTCACTTACGAAAGTGAGATCTGATAGATATGATAAGATAATATTTTTGGTATTTTTATGATAAAGATGCAAAGTAAATAAAAGCAAAGTAAAAAATCAAAGGAAATGACTAAGTGTTGGATGATTAATATGATGAAGATAGACCCGGGGGCCATAGGTTTCACTAGTGGCTTCTCTCAAGAGCATAAGTATTTTATGGTGGGTGAACAAATTACTGTTAAGCAATTGACAGAATTGAGCATAGTTATGAGAATATCTAGGTATGATCATGTATATAGGCATCACGTCCGAGACAAGTAGACCGACTCCTGCCTGCATCTACTACTATTACTCCACACATCGACCGCTATCCAGCATGCATCTAGAGTATTAAGTTCAAAAGAACAGAGTAACGCTTTAAGCAAGATGACATAATGTAGAGGGATAAACTCATGCAATATGAAATAAACCCCATCTTGTTATCCTCGATGGCAACAATACAATACGTGCCTTGCTGCCCCTACTGTCACTAGGAAAGGACACTGCAAGATTGAACCCAAAGCTAAGCACTTCTCCCATTGCAAGAAAGATCAATCTAGTAGGCCAAACCAAACTGATAATTCGAAGAGACTTGCAAAGATAATCAATCATACATAAAAGAATTCAGAGAAGATTCAAATATTGCTCATAGATAAACTTGATCATAAACCCACAATTCATCGGCCTCAACAAACACACCACAAAAGAAGATTACATCGAATACATCTCCACAAGAGAGGGGGGGAACTTTGTACTGAGATCCAAAAAGAGATAAAAAGCCATCTAGCTAATAACTATGGACCCGAAGGTCTGAAGTAAACTACTCACACTCATCGGAGAGGCTATGGTGTTGATGTAGAAGCCCTCCGTGATCGATGCCCCCTCCGACGAAGCTCCGGAAAAGGCCCCAAGATGGGACCTCACGGGTACAGAAAGTTACGGCGGTGGAATTAGGGTTTTGGCTCCGTATCTGGTAGTTTGGGGGTACGTAGGTATATATAGGAGGAAGAAGTACGTCGGTGGAGCAACATGGGCCCCACGAGGGTGGAGGGCGTGCCTGGGGGGTAAGCACGCACCCTACCTCGTGCCTTCCTGGTTGCTTTCTTGACGTAGGGTCCAAGTCCTTTGGATCATGTTCGTTCCGAAAATCACGTTCCCGAAGGTTTCATTCCGTTTGGACTCCGTTTGATATTCTTTTTCTGCGAAACTCTGAAATAGGCAAAAAACAACAATTCTGGGCTAGGCCTCCAGTTAATAGGTTAGTCCCAAAAATAATATAAAAGTGTATAATAAAGCCCAATAATGTCCAAAACAGGATATAATATAGCATGGAACAATAAAAAATTATAGATACGTTGGAGACGTATCAAGCACCTCCAAGCTTAATTCCTGCTCGTCCTCGAGTAGGTAAATGATAAAAACAGAATTTTTGATGTGAAATGCTACTTGGCATAATTTTAATGTAATTCTCTTAATTGTGGTATGAATATTCAGATCTGAAAGATTCAAGACAAAAGTTCAATATTGACATAGAAATAATAATACTTCAAGCATACTAACTAAGCAATTATGTCTCTTCAAAATAACATGGCCAAAGAAAGTTATCCCTACAAAATAATATAGTCTGGCTATGCTCCATCTTCACCACACAAAGTATTTAAATCATGCACAACCCCGATGACAAGCCAAGCAATTGTTTCATACTTTTGGTGTTCTTAAAATTTTTCAATCTTCACGCAATACATGACCGTGAGCCATGGACATAGCACTATATGTGGAATAGAATGGTGGTTGTGGAGAAGACAAAAAGGGAGAGGATAGTCTCACATCAACTAGGCGTATCAACGGGCTATGGAGATGCCCATTAATAGATATCAATGTGAGTGAGTAGGGATTGCCATGCAACGGATGCACTAGAGCTATAAGTATATGAAAGCTCAACAAAAAGAACTAAGTGGGTGTGCATCCAACTGATACGTCTCCGTCGTATCTATAATTTTTGATTCCTCCATGCCAATATTATTCAACTTTCATATTCTTTTTGGAAACTTTTTATATTATTTTTGGGACTAACATATTGATCCAGTGCCCAGTGCCAGTTCCTGTCTGTTGCATGTTTTTGGTTTCACAGAATATCCATATTAAACGGAGTCCAAATGGGATAAAAACGGACGGAGCTTATTTTTGGAAAATATGGAAAATTTGGAAGGAAAATCAACGTGAACCAGTGCCCGAGGTGGTCACGAGGCAGGGGGGGCGCCCCCTACCCTCGTGAGCCCACCATAAGGCGGTTGACGCTCTTCTTTTGCCGCAAGAAAGCTAATATTCAGAAAAAAATCACGGCGAAGGTTTCAGGCCAATCGGAGTTACGGATCTCCATATATATATACGAAACGGTGAAACAGAGCCAAAACAGAACGCAGAACCAGAGAGAAACAGAGAGATAGATCCAATCTCGGAGGGGCTCTCGCCCCTCCCATGCCATGGAGGCCAAGGACCAGAGGGGAAACCCTTCTCCCATCTAGGGAGGAGGTCAAGGAAGAAGAGGAAGAAGGGGGCCCCTCTCCCCCTCTCCTCCGGTGGCGCCGGAACGCCGCCGTGGCCATCATCATCATCACCGCGATCTTCACCAACACCTCCGCCATCTTCACCAACATCTCCATCACCTTCCCCCCTCTATCTACAGCGGTCCACTCTCCCGCAACCCGCTGTACCCTCTACTTGAACATGGTGCTTTATGCTTCATATTATTATCCAATGATGTGTTGCCATCCTATGATGTCTGAGTAGATTTTCGTTGTCCTATCGGTGGTTGATGAATTACTATGATTGATTTAATTTGCTTGTGGTTATGTTGCTGTCCTTTGGTGCCCATCATATGATTGCGCGCATGGATCACACCCTAGGGTTAGTTGTATGTTGATAGGACTATGTATTGTAGGGCAAGAGTGACAGAAGCTTCAACCTAGCATAGAAATTGATGTATACGGGATTGAAGGGGGACCAATTTATCTTAATGCTATGGTTGGGTTTTACCTTAATGAACATTAGTAGTTGCGGATGCTTGCTAATAGTTGCAATCATAAGTGCATAGAATTCCAAGTCAGGGATGACATGCTAGCAGTGGCCTCTCCCACATAATACTTGCTATCGGTCTAGTAAAGTAGTCAATTGCTTAAGGGACAATTTCGCAACTCCTACCACCACTTTTCCACACTCGCTATATTTACTTTATTGTTTCTTTATCTAAACAGCCCCTACTTTTTATTTATGTAATCTTTATTATCTTGCAAATATATCCAACAACACCTACAAAGTACTTCTAGTTTCATACTTGTTCTAGGTAAAGCGAACGTCAATCGTGCGTAGAGTTGTATCGGTGGTCGATAGAACTTGAGGGAATATTTGTTCTACCTTTAGCTCCTTGTTGGGTTCGACACTCTTACTTATCGAAAACTGTTGCGATCCCCTATACTTGTGGGTTATCAAGACCTTTTTCTGGCGCCGTTGCCGGGGAGCAATAGCGTGGGGTGAATATTCTCATGTGTGCTTGTTTGCTTTATCACTAAGTAATTTTTATTTGCTGTTCTTAGTTGTTCTCTATCTTTAGTTATGGATATCGAACACGAAATACCAAAAAAATTAGGCGTACTTTCTGCTCATGGAGATGGGGAACCTCCTAAAACTCTCGATGCTGGTTATGTGAAAGACATTATGTACTACTTTAATAATCCTGAGAAAACCCCATTCAATTATGTAATGGGAGTAATGTTGGATCAACATAAATACTTTAGGGATTATCGCTTGACACAAAAAGGGAAACTATTATGGGATCAAATTTATATATTGAAGTTGTATGCTAGATAACTATGCTCGGAATATGATTATACTTGTTGCTCTAGGATGGATTCTCCACACCTCCCATTTTCATGCAGATTTAATGATAATGAAACCTTGGCTTCTTATGCTAGAGGTATATATGATTACTATGATGTGGAACAAACAGAAGAATTTGTTGCTTTTATGGGTGCTTATGAAATTGAATCTAAGTTTAAAGAGTTTGATGATATTGATGATGCTTGTTATAGATCTGAAAATTTAGCTATTGTAGCGACCAGACCTCAAACAATCTGATCTCTGTGCTCCGGTGTCATACCTAGATCAGTAATGCTGACACCACACAGTACTCGGAGGATTTATAACAGAGTAGAAATCACACACTTATTACAACGAGTGTCTCAAAGGAGAACTTATTACAATAAATATGGCTTAAGGCCATCTAATAACGATAACAGCGGAAGGCTTGGAAGATAAGTGAGTCCATCAACTCCAACGGCATCACTGAGTATAGAACCACGACCTAAAACTCCTTAATCATCGTCTGAAAAGTCTGCAACATTAACGTTGCAGCCCGAAAACGGGCCAGCACATGGAATATCCTGGCAAGGTAACACATAGAGAGTAATGGAATGAAACAGCTATACTATATGCATATTTGGCTGGTGGAAAGCTCTATGGTTACAGTTTTGCGTAAAGCCAATTTTTCCCTACTACAAAGGAATAAAATTTATTTAACTATCATGGTAGTTGTTAAACATTGAGAATGGTTGACAGCATTCTCAATCCCAATTAAGTAACATCATTAAAACCCAACAATATTAATTAAAGTAACATGATGAGATTCACATGATAATCCAAGTACTAGATACTCAAGATGTCCATAACTGGGGACACGGCTAACCATGATTAGTTTATTACACTCTGCAGAGGTCTGCGCACTTTTCCCCACAAGACTCGATCGCCTCCGTTTGATTTCTCGCACTACAGGGTGTTTGAGAAGATGGATGACCGAGACATAGTCTTTCAAAAGCACTAGCACCTTACGATCGGGTAGACCGTACCACCTACATCCCCTACATCTGCTAGTCTACCACTGTAAGAGTTCGCACAACTTAGTCAACTATGCTAGAGCCCATAATAGCTTGTGGCTGCACACGGAAGTTTCTAGTATGAATAGTCTTATGATCCCTTTGAGCTTGGGTGGCGGTCCAAAAGAAAACAGGCAAGTCCTGGAATACCCAGGTGCCTCAATCCACCCAGATGTGTGTTTAAGTTGCCACCTTAGATAAACCATTAATTAAGAAACTCACATCTGTCATGGATTTCACTCACCCAATCCACGTCTACTAGCATAGCATGGCATGGCATTATAAGCAAACGTAGAAGTAACTCCCAAAGGTTTGATAATAAACAGGTAATAGGTACTACCTCATCTACTTCCCATCCCACAATTTAATTAGATCCTAATAATGCAATGTGTGAGGATTGATCTAATGCAATAAAACTGGGCAGTAGAAAAGGTATGATCAAAGTGTTACTTGCCTTGTTGATGATCCGCGAAACCTAACGATTCGAAGTAACAGGCGGCGCACTCCGGGTATTCTATCACAGACAAACAAACAAGCATACAATAAGTACTCATCTAATGCGCAGGTAAAACTCAAATAAGAGATCTCACCAGAAGGTTCAACTTAAGAACTCCGGTTGGCAAAAAGAATCAAATCGAACAAAGCAACGAAAGTCAAACGGCGAAAGAAAACAACTTCGAACTAGTAATCTGGATCTAGGGCAAATTTTACAGTAGAAAAATCTTGTTTAAGTTAGTTACACGGATAAAGGGTTTAGAGACGAAACTCTAGGCACTTGAATTGCCTGATTCCGATAAACGAGCGAAAAGATAAACTAAAACGAAAATCGGATCAGGAATCGCGATCAGAAAAATCGCGGATTTAATCCGAGAAAAATAAAACTGACGAACAGTTAATCGAAGGGACGTTCGTTAACAGAAACTAACCGGTGAACACGTTCGCTAAAACGAACGGATCGGTGAATGTTCACTAATTAAATAAGCCAGAGAAAAAAAATAAACCGATCTAGGGTTTCGAAAAAATAAACCGAGGCGGTTTTAAAAAAACGAATGGCGAACGGTGGTGGCTATACCTCCGGCGAGGCACTCCGGCGGGTCGGCGGGGTGCGGCGGGGTGCGGCGCGACGATGGGAGGCGGCGGGCGGCGGCGCGTGGCTCGGGCGGCGGCGGCACGGGCGGAGGGGTGGCTGCGGCGGCGCGGCTCGGCGGGCGGCTCGGGGCGGGGTGGGGTGAGGTGAGGGCGGCGGGGGGGGGGTGTCCGGTATTTAAGGAGGGGGTGTGCTGCCTTGGGGAAGGGGCACAACGGGGCGGCTCCGAGCCGGACTCGGGCAGCGGCGGCGGCTCCAGTCTCCTGGAGGGAGACGGCAGGCGGCGGGGTGGGCCGTCGGCTGGGCCTTGGCCCAGTCGGCGCGCGACGCGTTTTTTTTAATTTATTATTTCGCTCGAAAGAAAAAAAATACTAAACGGACTCCAAAAATTCCGAAATAAATTTTCACGGGCTTCTAAAATCAAGCCTCACAAGGTGAACATTTATTTGGGACCTAAATGCAATTTTGAAAAACACATATTTTTCCTAAATTCAAATAAAACACCGAAAAACTCCGGAATAAAAATCTTATTTGATTTTATTATTACATCCTCAATATTTCTTTATTTTGGGAAAGACATTTTATTCCCTCTCTCATATTTTTGTAATAGAAATAATTGATGATAAAATAAATAAAATCAAATGATCCTATTCTCAAAATTTGAGAAAACTCAAATATGAAAATATCGAAATCTCCAACTCTCTTCGTGGGTCATTGAGTTGTGTAGAATTTCTAGGATCAACCAGAATGCAAATAAAATATGATATGCATTGATGATCTAATGTATAACATTCCAAATTGAAAATTTGGGATGTTACAGCTATCCTCAAATATTGCTATGAGAATTATGAATACAATTATGAAATTAATGCACTTATTAAGAAAGTCTCCGCTGTCCAAGAAGATACTAATATTTTGCAGGAATCTATGGAAGAAGAAGTTGATGACACTGTGAGCTCATGGGATGAAAAAGATGAGGAGGAGAGCGAAGAACAAAAGGAGGAAGAGCGGATTGATCACCCGTGCCCACCTTCTAATGAGAGTAGCTCTTCAACTTATACATTGTTTAATTCCCCTTCGTGCTTACCGAAGGATGATTGCTATGATGACTGTTATGATCCCTATGATTCTTTTGAAATATCCCTTTTTGATGATGCTTGCTATGCTTATGGCCAAGATGCCAATATGAATTATGCCTATGAAGATGAACTTGCTATAGTTCCTTATGTTAAACGTGAAAGTGTTGCTATTGCACCCACGCATGATAGTCCTATTATCTTTTTGAATTATCCCGATTATACTATATCGGAGATGTTTGCACTTATTAAGGATTATATTGATGGGTTGCCTTTTACCGTTGCACATGATGATTTCGATAAATATAATATGCATGTGCTTGCTGCTCCTACTTGCAATTATTATGAGAGAGGAACTATATCTCCACCTCTCTATGTTTCCAACATGATAAAATTGCAAGAAACTGTTTATACTATGCATTGGCCTTTACTAGGTGTGCATGAATTGTTCTTTTATGACATGGCGATGCATATGAAGAGAGTTATACTTCGTCATTGCTTGATATATGTTGCTTTGTGCTCACTACTAAATTACAAATCATTGTTAATTAAAATTGGCTTTGATATACCTTGGGATCTGGGTGGATTCACTACTTGAGCACTATATGCCTAGCTTAATGGCTTTCAAGAAAGCGCTGCCAGGGAGACAACCCGGAAGTTTTAGAGAGTCATTTATTTCTGTTGAGTGCTTTTATATAGTTTAAAACCAACAAAAATAAAGAGGGGAACCCAAAACCTTTTCAATAAGGAAAGTGAAAGTGAGAAAGACAAGCATTGTTGAAGTGGGAGAGCTCCTTGAACTTTGTTCATGCTCACGGCAACTCTGTGAATCTTGATTACAGAAACTTTTCAATAAAAATAAGTATCCCCTTGTACAATTCCATTGTATTATAAAAATAATGTGCCAAGGTTTGCCTTTAGGATGTTTACATTTGCTTGATGGTTTGTACGGTGCAAGACAGAAACTTTGGCTGTAGTGCGCGATTTTACATTTTTAGCTGGAACGTCAAATGGTTCTGATTCGTTTTGCACTGTATTCTTATACAAATTTATTATTTTTTCTAATTTTGGTAGAATTTTTCAAGTATCACAAGTATGGTGAATGTTCAGATTATTACAGACTGTTCTGTTTTAGACAAATTCTGTTTTTGATGCATAGTTTGCTTGTTTTGATGAAACTATCAATTTATATCAGTGGATTAAGCCATGAAAAAGTTATATTACAGTAGACACAATGAAAAAACAAAATATGAATTGGTTTGCAACAGTACTTAGAGTAGTGATTTGCTTTATTATACTAACGGATCTTACCGAGTTTTCTGTTGAAGTTTTGTGTGGATGAAGTGTTCGATGATTGAGAAGGTTTCGATGTGAGAAGAAGGAAGAGAGGCAAGAGTTCAAACTTGGGGATGCCCGAGGCACCCCAAGTAAATATTCAAGGATACTCAAGCGTCTAAGCTTGGGGATGCTGGGGAGGCATCCCCTCTTTCTTCAATAAATATCGGTATGTTTTTGGATTCGTTTCGTTCATGCGATATGTGCAAGTCTTGGAGCGTCTTTTGCATTTAGGTTTTTATTTTTCTTTTTATGCACCATGCTGGTATGAGATAGTCCTAGGCTGATTTATAGAATGCTCTTTGCACTTCACTTATATTTTTTGAGTATGGCTTTATAGAATGCTTCATGTGCTTCACTTATATCATTTGAAGTTTGGATTGCCTGTTTCTCTTTACTTAGACAATCGCCATTTGCAGAATGCTCTTTTGCTTCACTTATATTTGTTAGAGCACGGTCATATCTTTTGTAGAAAGAATTAAACTCTCTTGCTTCACTTATATCTATTTGGAGAGATGACATGAACTGGCCATTCACATGGTTAGTCATAAAATCCTACATAAAACTTGTAGATCACTGAATATGATATGTTTGATTCCTTGCAATAGTTTTGAGATATAAAGATGGTGATATTAGAGTCATGCTAGTGGGTAGTTGTGGATTGTAGAAATACTTGTGTTGAGGTTTGTGATTCCCGTAGCATCCACGTATGGTGAACCGTTATGTGATGAAGTCGGAGCATGATTTATTTATTGATTGTCTTCCTTATGAGTAGCGGTCGGGGACGAGCGATGGTCTTTTCCTACCAATCTATCCCCCTAGGAGCATGCGTGTAGTACTTTGTTTTGATAGCTAATAGACTTTTGCAATAAGTATGTGAGTTCTTTATGACTAATGTTGAGTCCATGGATTATACGCACTCTCACCCTTCCACCATTGCTAGCCTCTCTAGTACCACGCAACTTTCGCCGGTACCATAAACCCACCATATACCTTCCTCAAAACATCCACCATACCTACCTATCATGGCATTTCCATAGCCATTCCGATATATATTGCCATGCAACTTTCATCGTCATCATATACATGACTTGAGCATTCATTGTCATATTGCTTTGCATGATCGTAAGATAGCTAGCATGATGTTTTCATGGCTTGTCTGTTTTTGATGTCATTACTACGCTCGATCATTGCACATCCTGGTACACCACCGGAGGCATTAAAATAGAGTCATATCCTTGTTCTAGATATTGAGTTGTAAGTAAATAAAAGTGTGATGATCATCATTATTAGAGCATTGCCCCAGTGAGGAAAGGATGATGGAGACTATGATTCCCCCATAATTCGGGATGAGACTCTAGACTTTACAAAAAAATAAAAGAGGCCAAAGAAGCCCAAATAAAAAAAGGAGGCCAAAGAAGCCCACCAAAAAAATAATAAAAAAACAAAAAAATGAGAGAAAAAGAGAGAAGGGGCAGTGCTACTATCCTTTTTCCACACTTGTGCTTCAAAGTAGCACCATGTTCTTCATATAGAGAGTCTCTTGAGTTATCACTTCCATATACTAGTGGGAATTTTCATTATAGAACTTGGCTTGTATATTCCAATGATGGGATTCCTCAAATGCCCGAGGTCTTCATGAGCCAGCAAGTTGGATGCACACCCACTTAGTTTCAGTTAGAGCTTTCATACACTTATAGCTCTAGTGCATCCGTTACATGGCAATCCCTACTCGCTCACATTGATATCTATTGATGGGCATCTCCATAGCCCGTTGATACGCCTAGTTGATGTGAGACTACCTTCTCCTTTTTTGTCTCATCCACCATCATATTCTATTCCACCTATAGTGCTATATCCATGGCTCACGCTCATGTATTGCGTGAAAGTTGAAAAGGTTTGAGAAAGTCAAAAGTACGAAACAATTGCTTGGCTTGTCATCGGGGTTGTGCATGATTTGAATATTTTGTGTGGTGAAGATGAAGCATAGCCAGACTATATGATTTTGTAGGGATAACTTTCTTTGGCCATGTTATTTTAAAAATACATGATTGCTTTATTAGTATGCTTGAAGTATTATTGTCTTAATGTCAAAGGATAGACTATTGCTTTGAATCACTCGTGTCTTAATATTCATGCCATGATTAGATATGTGATCAAGATTATGCTAGGTAGCATTCCACATCAAAAATTATCTTTTTTATCATTTACCTACTCGAGGAAGAGCAGGAATTAAGCTTGGAGATGCTGATACGTCTCCGTCGTATCTATAATTTTTGATTGTTCCATGCCAATATTATTCAACTTTCATATACCTTTTGGCAACTTTTTATATTATTTTTGGGACTAACATATTGATCCAGTGCCCAGTGCCAGTTCCTGTCTATTGCATGTTTTTGGTTTCGCAGAATATCCATATTAAACGGAGTCCAAACGGGATAAAAACGGACGGAGCTTATTTTTGGAAAATATGGAAAATTTGGAAGGAAAATCAACGTGAACCAGTGCCCGAGGTGGTCACAAGGCAGGGGGCGCGCCTGCCCCCCTAGGCGCGCCCCCTACCCTCGTGAGCCTACCGTAAGGCGGTTGACGCTCTTCTTTTGCCGCAAGAAAGCTAATATTCGGAAAAAAAACGGCGAAGGTTTCAGGCCAATCGGAGTTACGGATCTCCATATATATACGAAACGGTGAAACAGAGTCAAAACAGAACACAGAACCAGAGAGAAACAGAGAGATAGATCCAATCTCAGAGGGGCTCTCGCCCCTCCCATGCCATGGAGGCCAAGGACCAGAGGGGGAACCCTTCTATCATCTAGGGAGGAGGTCAAGGAAGAAGAGGAAGAAGGGGGGCCCTCTCCCCCTCTCCTCCGGTGGCGCCGGAACGCCGCCGTGGCCATCATCATCATCACCGCGATCTTCACCAACACCTCCGCCATCTTCACCAACATCTCCATCACCTTCCCCCCTCTATCTACAGCGGTCCACTCTCCCGCAACCCGCTGTACCCTCTACTTGAACATGGTGCTTTATGCTTCATATTATTATCCAATGATGTGTTGCCATCCTATGATGTCTGAGTAGATTTTCGTTGTCCTATCGGTGGTTGATGAATTACTATGATTGATTTAATTTGCTTGTGGTTATGTTACTGTCCTTTGGTGCCCATCATATGATTGCGCGCGTGGATCACACCCTAGGATTAGTTGTATGTTGATAGGACTATGTATTGGAGGGCAAGAGTGACAGAAGCTTCAACCTGGCATAGAAATTGATGCATACGGGATTGAAGGGGGACCAATTTATCTTAATGATATGGTTGGGTTTTACCTTAATGAACATTAGTAGTTGCGGATGCTTGCTAATAGTTCCAACCATAAGTGCATAGAATTCCAAGTCAGGGATGACATGCTAGCAGTGGCCTCTCCCACATAATACTTGCTATCGGTCTAGTAAAGTAGTCAATTTCTTAAGGGACAATTTCGCAACTCCTACCACCACTTTTCCACACTCGCTATATTTACTTTATTGTTTATTTATCTAAACAGCCCCTACTTTTTATTTATGTAATCTTTATTATCTTGCAAATATATCCAACAACACCTACAGAGTACTTCTAGTTTCAGACTTGTTCTAGGTAAAGCGAATGTCAAGCGTGCGTAGAGTTGTATTGGTGGTCGATAGAACTTGAGGGAATATTTGTTCTACCTTTAGCTCCTCGTTGGGTTCGACACTCTTACTTATCGAAAACTGTTGCGATCCCCTATACTTGTGGGTTATCAAGAGCAACTCGCTTGCTCATGAAGACCTAAGGCATTTTGAGGAAGCCCATTATTGGAATATACAAGCCAAGTTCTATAATGAAAAATTCCCACTAGTATATGAAAGTGATAACATAGGAGACTCTCTATCATGAAGATCATGCTGCTACTTTGAAGCACAAGTGTGGTAAAAGGATAATAGTATTGTCCCTTTATATTTTTTTGGGCCTTCCTTTTTTTATTTGGCCTTTCTCCTTCTTTTTTTTGGGGTAATACTCTATGAATGATGATCTTCACACTTCTATTTATTTACAACTCAATGATTACAACTTGATACTAGAACAAAGTATGACTCTATATGAATGCCTCCGACGGTATACCGGGATAGCAATGATGCATGAGTGACATGTACGAAAGAATTATGAACGGTGGCTTTGCCACGACTAAAATGTCAACTACATGATCATGCAAAGCAATATGACAATGATGGAGTGTGTCATAGTAAACGAAACGGTGGAAAGTTGCATGGCAATATATCTCGGAATGGCTATGGAAATGACATGATAGGTAGGTATGGTTGCTGTTTTGAGGAAGGTATATGGTGGGTGTATGATACCGGCGAAAGGTGTGAGGTATTAGAGAGGCTAGCATTGGTGGAAGGGTGAGAGTGCGTATAATCCATGGACTCAACATTAGTCATAAAGAACTCACATACTTATTGCAAAAATCTATTAGTTATCGAAGCAAAGTACTATGCGCATTCTCCTAGGGGGGTAGATTGGTAGGAAAAGACCATCGCTCGTCCCCGACCGCCACTCATAAGGAAGACAATCAATAAATAATTCATGCTCCAACTTCTTCACATAACGGTTCACCATACGTGCATGCTACGGGAACACAAACTTCAACACAAGCATTTCTCAAATTCACAACTACTCAACTAGCACGACTCTAATATCACCATCTCCATATCTCAAAACAATTATCAAATATCAAACTTCTCATAGTATTCAACACACTCATAAGATTTTTTTATTAATCTTGAA
Organism: Triticum aestivum; assembly: GCF_018294505.1. NCBI lineage: Eukaryota > Viridiplantae > Streptophyta > Magnoliopsida > Poales > Poaceae > Triticum > Triticum aestivum. Next base: position 572,790,566 of record NC_057806.1, read on the forward strand.
TGCCTAACATAATTAAAGAAAATTACCACGCTGTTTTGTAGGACTCTCAAAATTAATCTAAGTGAAGCACGAGAGAACAATAGTTTCTATAAAACAAATCCACCACCGTGCCCTAAAAGATATAAGTGAAGCACTAGAGCAAAAGCTGTATAACTCAAAAGATATAAGTGAAGCACATAGAGTATTCTAACAATTTCCGAATCATGTGTGTCTCTCTCAAAAGGTGTGTACAACAAGGATGGTTGTGGAAAACTAAAAAATAAAGACTCAAATAATACAAGACGCTCCAAGCAAAATACATATCATGTGGTAAATAAAAATATAGCTCCAAGTAAAGTTAGCGATGGAAGTAGACGAAAGAGGGGATGCCTTCCGGGGCATCCCCAAGCTTGGGCTTTTAGGTGTCCTTAGATTATCTTGGGGTGCCATGGTAATACCCAAGCTTAGGCTCTTGACACTCCTTGTTCCATAATCCATCAAATCTTTTATCCAAAATTTGAAAACTTCACAACACAAAACTTAAAGTAGAAAATCTCGCGAGCTCCGTTAGCGAAAGAAAACAAAACACCACTTCAAGGTACTGTAATGAACTCATTCTTTATTTATATTGGTGTTAAACCTACCATATTCCAACTTCTCTATGCTTTATAAACTGTTTTACTAGCCATAGATTCATCAAGATAAGCAAACAACACACGAAAAACAGAATCTGTCAAAAACAGAACAGTTTGTAGTAATCTTTAGCTAACGCAAGTTCTGGAACCCCAAAAATTCTAAAATAAATTTCTGGACGTGAGGAATTTATCTTTTAATCATCTTCAAAAATAATTAAATAAATATCACTTTCCAAATAAAAATGGCAGCAATTCCCGTGAGCGCTAAAGTTTCTGTTTTTTTATAGCAAGATTAAAAAGACTTTCCCCAAGTCTTCCCAACGGTTCTACTTGGCACAAACACTAATTAAACACAAAAAACACAACCAAAACAGAGGATAGATAAATTATTTATTACTAAACAGGAGCAAAAATCAAGGAATAAAAATAAAATTGGGTTGCCTCCCAACAAGCGCTATCGTTTAATGCCCCTAGCTAGGCATAAAAGCAAGGATAGATCTAGGTATTGCCATCTTTGGTAGGCAATCCATAAGTAGCTCTCATAATAGATTCATATGGTAATTTAATTTTCTTTCTAGGGAAGTGTTCCATGCCTTTCCTTAACAGAAATTAGAATCTAATATTCCCTTCCTTCATATCAATAATTGCACCAATCATTCTAAGGAAAGGTCTACCAAGAATAATAGGACATGAAGGATTGCAATCTATGTCAAGAACAATAAAATCTACGGGCACATAATTTCTATTTTCAACAATAAGAACATCATTAATTCTTCCCATAGGTTTCTTAATAGTTGAATCGGCAAGGTGCAAGTTTAAGGAGCAATCATCAAAATCACGGAAACCTAGCAAATCACACAAAGTCTTTGGAATCGTGGAAACACTAGCACCCAAGTCACACAAAGCATAGCATTCATGATCTTTAATTTTAATTTTAATAGTAGGTTCCCACTCATCATAAAGTTTTCTAGGGATAGAAACTTCCAACTCAAGTTTTTCTACATAAGATTGCATCAAAGCATCAATGATATGTTGGGTAAAGGATTTATTTTGACTATAAGCATGAGGAGAATTTAGCACGGATTGCAACAAGTAAATACAATCTATCAAAGAGCAATTATCATAATTAAATTCCTTGAGATCCAAAATAGTGGGTTCATTGATATTTAAAGTTTTGACTTCTTCAATCCCACTTTTAACAATTGTAGCATCAAGATCTAAAGATTTCGAATTTTTGGAACGTCTTCTAGGTAAAGGTGGATCATATTCAGTCCCATCATTATCAAGATTCATATTGCAAAACAAAGATTTAATAGGGGAAACATCAATAACTTTTAGATCTTCATCTTTATTATCATGGAAACTAGAAGAACATGCTTTTATAAAGCAATCTTTCTTAGCACGCATCCTAGCGGTTCTTTCTTTGCACTCATCAATGGAAATTCTCATGGCTTTGAGAGACTCATTGATATCATGCTTAGGTGGAATAAATCTAAGTTTCAAAGAATTAATATCAAGAGAAATTCTATCAACGTTCCTAGCCAACTCGTCAATCTTAAGCAATCTTTCTTCAATCAAAGCATTGAAATTCTTTTGCAAAGTAATAAATTCTTTAATATTAGATTCAAAATCAGAGGGTATCTTATTAAAATTTCCATAAGAATCGTTGTAGGAATTACCATAATTATTAGAGGAATTACTAGGATACGACCTAGGATTAAAGTTTCCTCTATACGCGTTGTTACCAAAATTATTCCTACCAACAAAATTCACATCCATAGATTCATTATTATTCTCAATTAAAGTAGACAAAGGCATATCATTAGGATTAGAAGAAACACTTTTATTAGCAAATAATTTCATAAGTTCATCCATCTTTCCACTCAAAACATTAATTTCTTCTATCGCATGCACTTTCTTATTAGTAGATCTTTCAGTGTGCCATTGAGAATAATTAACCATAATATTATCTAGGAGTTTAGTAGCTTCTCATAAAGTGATTTCCATGAAAGTGCCTCCCGCGGCCGAATCTAAAAGATTTCTAGAAGCAAAATTCAATCCGGCATAAATTTTTTGTATAATCATCCATAAATTCAAACCATGCGTAGGGCAATTACGTATCATTAATTTCATCCTCTCCCAAGCTTGTGCAACATGTTCATGATCAAGTTGCTTAAAATTCATGATATCGTTTCTAAGAGAGATGATCTTAGCGGGAGGAAAATACTTAGAGATAAAAGCATCTTTGCACTTATTCCACGAATCAATACTATTTTTAGGCAAAGATGAAAACCAAGTTTTAGCACGATCTCTAAGCGAAAAAGGAAATAGCTTCAATTTAACAATATCATTGTCCACATCTTTCTTATTTTGCATACCACACAAATCAACAAAGTTGTTTAGATGGGTAGCGGCATCTTCACTAGGAAGTCCAGAAAACGGATCTTTCATGACAAGATTCAACAAAGCAGCATTAGTTTCACAAGATTCAGCATCGGTAAGAGGAGCAATCAGAGTGCTAATAAAATCATTGTTATTGGTATTAGTAAAGTCACACAATTTGGTATTATCTCGAGCCATCCTGACAAGCAAGAAATCCAACACACAAGCAAACAAGAGACGGGCAAAAAGAGGCAAATAGAGAAAGAGATGGAGGACGGAGAGAGAGGACAAATAAAACGGCAAGGGTGAAGTGGGGGAGAGGAAAACGAGAGGCAAATGGAAAATAATGTAATGCGGGAGATAAGGGTTTGTGATGGGTACTTGGTATGTTAACTTTTTCATAGACTCCCCGGTAACGGTGCCAGAAATCCTTCTTGCTACCTCTTGAGCACTGCGTTGGTTTTCCCTTGAAGAGGAAAGGGTGATGCAGCAAAGTAGCGTAAGTATTTCCCTCAGTTTTTGAGAACCAAGGTATCAATCCAGTAGGACGCCACGCACGAGTCCCTCGCACCTACACAAACAAATAAAATCCTCGCAACCAACGCAATAAAGGGGTTGTCAATCCCTTCACGGCCACTTACGAAAGTGAGATCTGATAGATATGATAAGACAATATTTTTGGTATTTTATGATAAAGAAGCAAAGTAAAGAAAGCAAAATAAACGAAAAAGGAAATAGCTTATTGACGGAAGATTAATATGATGGAAAATAGACCCGGGGGCCATAGGTTTCACTAGTGGCGTCTCTCGAGAGGATAAGTATTACGGTGGGTAAACAAATTACTGTTGAGCAATTGACAGAATTGAGCATAGTTATGAGAATATCTAGGTATGATCATGTATATAGGCATCACATCCGAGACAAGTAGACTGACTCCTGCCTGCATCTACTACTATTACTCCACACATCGACCGCTATCTAGCATGCATCTAGAGTATTAAGTTCAAAAGAACAGAGTAACGCTTTAAGCAAGATGACATGATGTAGAGGGATAAACTCATGCAATATGAAATAAAACCCATCTTGTTATCCTCGATGGCAACAATACAATACGTGCCTTGCTGCCCCTACTGTCACTGGGAAAGGACACGGCAAGATTGAACCCAAAGCTAAGCACTTCTCCCATTGCAAGAAAGATCAATCTAGTAGGCCAATCCAAACTGATAATTCGAAGAGACTTGCAAAGATAACCAATCATACATAAAAAAAATCAGAGAAGATTCAAATATTGCTCATAGATAAACTTGATCATAAACCCACAATTCATCGGTCTCAACAAACACACCGCAAAAGAAGATTACATCGGATAGATCTCCACAAGATAGGGGGAGAACTTTGTATTGAGATCCAAAAAGAGAGAAGAAGCCATCTAGCTAATAACTATGGACCCGAAGGTCTGAAGTAAACTACTCACACTTCATCAAAGAGGCTATGGTGTTGATGTAGAAGCCCTCCATGATCGATGCCCCCTCCGGCGGAGCTCCGGAAAAGGCCCCAAGATGGGATCTCATAGGTACAGAAAGTTACAGCGATGGAATTAGGGTTTTGGCTCCGTATCTGGTAGTTTGGGGGTACGTAGGTATATATAGGAGGAAGAAGTACGTAGGTGGAGCAACGTGGGCCCCACGAGGGTGGAGGGCGCGCCTGGGAGGGTAGGCGCGCCCCCTACCTCATGCCCTCCTGGTTTCTTTATTGACGTAGGGTCCAAGTACTTTGGATCATGTTCGTTCTGAAAATCATGTTCCCGAAGGTTTCATTCCGTTTGGACTCCGTTTGATATTCTTTTTCTGTGAAACTCTGAAATAGGTAAAAAGCAGCAATTCTGGGTTGGGCCTCCGGTTAATAGGTTAGTCCCAAAAATAATATAAAAGTGTATAATAAAGCCCAATAATGTCCAAAACAGGATATAATATAGCATGGAACAATAAAAAATTATAGATACATTGGAGACGTATCAGCGATCCGATAAGTGTTGAGGCTCGTGGCGGGTATCGTTATTTTCTGACCTTCATGGATTATTTGAGCAGATATGGGTATATCTATTTAATGAAACATAAGTCTGAAATATTTGAAAAGTTCAAAGAATTTCATAGTGAAGTGGAAAATCATCGTAACAAGAAAATAAAGTTTCTACGATCTGATCGCGGAGGCGAATATTTGAGTTACGAGTTTGGTCTTCATTTGAAACAATGTGGAATAGTTTCACAACTCACACCACCTGGAACACCACAGCTTAATGGTGTGTCCGAACGTTGTAATCGTACTTTATTGGATATGGTGCGATCTATGATGTCTCTTACCGATTTACCACTATCGTTTTGGAGTTATGCATTAGAGACAGCTGCATTCACGTTAAATAGGGCACCATCTAAATCCATTGAGATGACACTGTATGAACTATGGTTTGGCAAGAAACCAAAGCTGTCGTTTCTTAAAGTTTGGGGTTGCGATGCATATGTGAAAAAGTTTCAAACTAATAAGCTCGAACCCAAATCGGAGTAGTGTGTCTTCATAGGATACCCAAAAGAAACTGTTGGATACACCTTCTATCACAGATCCTAAGGCAAGATATTTTGTTGTTAAGAATGGATCCTTTCTAGAGAAGGAGTTTCTCTCGAAAGAAGTGAGTGGGAGGAAGGTAGAACTTAATGAGGTAATTGTACCTTCTCCTGAATTGGAAAGTAGTTCATCACATAAATTAGTTCCAGTGATTCCTATACCAATTAGCGAGGAAGCTAATGATGATGATCATGAAACTTCAGATTAAGTTACTACTAAACCTCGTAGGTCAATCAGAGTACGGTCTGCACCAGAGTGGTATGGTAATCCTGTTATGGAAGTCATGTTACTAGACCATGACAAACCTACGAACTATGATGGAGCGATGATGAGGCCAGATTCCGCAAAATGGCTTGAGGCCATGAAATCTGAGATGGAATCCATGTATGAGAACAAAGTATGGACTTCGATTGACTTGTCTGATGATTGGTGAGTCATTGAGAATAAATGGATCTTCAAGAGGAAGATGGACGTTGATAGTAGTGTTACTATCTACAAATCTCGAATTGTCGCAAAATGTTTTCGACAAATTCAAGGTGTTGACTATGATGAGATTTTCTCACTCGTATCGATGCTTAAAAGTCTGTCCGAATCATGTTAGCAGTTGTCGCATTTTATGAAATCTGGCAAATGGATGTCAAAAATACATTCCTTAATGTATTTCTTAAAGAAGGGTTGTATATGATGGAACCAGAAGGTTTTGTCGATCCTAAAGGTGCTAACAAAGTGAGCAAGCTCCAGCGATCCATCTATGGACTGGTGCAAGCATCTCAGAGTTGGAGTATATGCTTTGATAAAGTGATCAAAGCATATGGTTTTATACAAACTTGCGGTGAAGCCTGTATTTACAAGAAAGTGAGTGGGGGCACTACAACATTTCTGATAAGTATATGTGAATGACATATTGTTGATCGGAAATAATGCAGAATTTTCTAGAAAGCATAAATGAATGTTTGAAAGGAGTTTTTCAAAGAAAGACCTCGGTGAAGCTACTTACATATTGAGCATCAAGATCTATAGAGATAGATCAAGATGCTTGATATATTTTCAATGAGTACATACCTTGACAAGATTCTGAAGTAGTTCAAAATGGAACAGTCAAAGAAGGTGTTCTTGCCTGTGTTGCAAGGTGTGAAGTTGAGTAAAGACTCAAAACCGGACCACAGCAAAAAATACAAAGAGAATGAAAAGCCATTCCCTATGCCTCAGTCATAGGTTCTATAAAGTATACGATGATGTGTACTAGACCTATTGTATACCTTAGCATGATTTTGGCAAGGGAGTACAATAGTGATCTAGTAGATCATTGGACAGCGGTCAAAATTATCCTTACAGGACTAAGGAAATATTTCTCGGTTATGGAGGTGATAAAAGAGTTTGTCGTAAAGAGTTACGTCGACGCAAGCTTTTTACACCGATCTAGATGACTCGAAGTCTTGATCTAGATACATATTGAAAGTGGGAGCAATTAGCTAGAGTAGCTCCGTGTACAGTATTGTAGACATAGAAATTTGCAAAATACATACGGATTTGAATATTGTAGACCCGTAGACTAAACTTCTCTCACAAGCAAAACATGATCACTCTTTGGGTGTTAATCACATAGCGATGTGAACTAGATTATTGACTCTAGTAAACCCTTTGGGTATTAGTCAAATGGAGATGTGAACTAATCACATAAAGATGTGAAACTATTGTTATTCTAAAAGACTCTCAAAATTGAAGGAAATATGCCCTAGAGGCAATAATAAAGTTATTATTTATTTCCTTATATCATGATAAATGTTTATTATTCATGCTAGAATTGCATTAACCGGAAACTTAGTACATGTGTGAATACATAGACAAACAGAGTGTCACTAGTATGCCTCTACTTGACTAGCTCGTTGAGTCAATGATGGTTATGTTTCCTGACGATAGACAAGAGTTGTCACTTGATTGACGGGATCACATCATTAGAGAATGATGTGATTGACTTAACCCATCCGTTAGCTTAGCACGATGATTGTTTAGTTTGTTGCTATTGCTTTCTCCATAACTTATACATGTTCCTATGACTATGAGATCATGCAACTCCCGAATACCGGATGAACACTTAGTGTGCTATCAAACGTCACAACATAACTGAATGACTATAAAGATGCTCTACAGGTGTCTCCCATGGTGTTTGTTGAGTTCGCATAGATCGAGATTAGGATTTGTCACTCCGAGTATCGGAGAGGTATCTCTAGGCCCTCTCGGTAATGCACATCACTATAAGCCTTGCAAGCAATGTAACTAATGAGTTAGTTGCGGGATGGTGCATTACAGAACGAGTAAAGAGACTTGCCGGTAACGAGATTGAACTAGGTATTGAGATACCGACGATCGAATCTCAGGCAAGTAACATACCGATGACAAAGGGAACAACGTATATTGTTGTGCGGTTTGACCGATAAAGATCTTCGTAGAATATGTAGGAACCAATATGAGCATCCAGGTTCCACTATTGGTTATTGACCGGAGATGAGTCTCGGTCATGTCTACATAGTTCTCGAACACGTAGGGTCCGCACGCTTAACGTTCGGTGACGATAGATATTATGAGTTTATGTGTTTTGATGTACCTAAGGTAGTTCAGAGTCCCGGATTTGATCACGGACATGACGAGGAGTCTCGAAATGGTCGAGACATAAAGACTGATATATTGGAAGCCTATGTTTGGACATCGGAATGGTTCCGGATAAGTTCGGGCATTTTCCGGAGTACCGGGAGGTTACCGGAACCCCTTGGGGAGTATATGGGCCTTATTGGGCCTTTGTGGAATAGAGGAGAGGAAGGGGAAAGGAGGGAGGCGTGCCCCCTAGCCCAATCTGAATTGGGTTCCCCCTTCCTTCCTTCTCTCCTTCCCTTCCTTCTCTCCTACTCCTACTACTTGGAAGGGGAAAGCCTACTCCCGGTGGGAGTAGGACTCCCCTAGGGCACGCCATAGAGGGCCGACCCTCCCCCCTCCTCCACTCCTTTATACACGGGGGAGGGGGGCACCTCATAGACACACAAGTTGATCATTGATCTCTTAGCCGTGTGTGGTGCCCCCCTCCACCATAATCCACCTCGTCATATCATTGTAGTGCTTAGGCGAAGTCCTGCGTCGGTAGCTTCATCATCACCGTCATCACGCCGTCGTGCCGACGAAGCTCTCCCTGGACACTCAGCTGGATCGAGAGTTCATGGGACATCACCGAGCCGAACATGTGCAGATCGCAGAGGTGCCATACTTTCGGTACTAGGATCGATCGGATCGTGAAGACGTATGACTACATCAACCGCGTTGTCATAACGCTTCTGCTTATGGTCTACGAGGGTACGTGGACAACACTCTTCCCCTCTCGTTGCTATGCATCACCATGATAGATCTTGCGTGTGCATAGAATTTTTTTTGAAATTACTGCGTTCCCCAACAAAAATAATATAAGTGAAGCGTGAGAGATCAATAATTTCTATAAAATAAAACCACCACTATGCTCTAAAAAGATATAAGTGAAGCACTAGAGCAAAATTATCTAGCTCAAAAGATATAAGTGAAGCACATAGAGTATTCTCATAAATTCGATTCATGCGTGTCTCTCCCAAAAGGTGTGTACAACAAGGATGATTATGGTAAACTAAAAAGCAAAGACTCAAATCATACAAGACGCTCCAAGCAAAACACATATCATCTGGTGAATAAAAATATAGCCTCAAGTAAAGTTACCGATAGATGAAGACGAAAGAGGGGATGCCTTCCGGGGCATCCCCAAGCTTAGGCTTTTGGTTGTCCTTGAATTTTACCTTGGGGTGCCTTGGGCATCCCCAAGCTTATGCTCTTGTCACTCCTTATTCCAAAATACATCGAATCTTTACCCAAAAACTTGAATACTTCACAACACAAAACTCAACAGAAAATCTCATGAGCTCTGTTAGTATTAGATAATAAACCACCACTTTAAGGTACTGTAATGAACTCATTCTTTATTTATATTGGTGTTAAACCTACTGTATTCCAACTTATCTATGGTTCATACCCCCCGATACTAGCCACAGATGCATCAAAATAAGCAGACAACACGCGAAAAACAGAATTTGTCAAAACAGAACAGTCTATAGCAATCTGGAGGTTTTGAATACTTCTGTAACTCCAAAAATTCTAAAAAATTAGGACGACCAGGACAAAAAGTATAATGATCTACTGCAGTTGTAATTGGTATTTTATCGCTCTCTGGTAAAAAAATGATAATTATTTTCGTGAGCGCATACTTTCTGTTTTTATCAGCAAGATCAAACAACAATCACCCAAGAAGATCCTAAAGACTTTACTTGGCACAAACACTAACTAAAACATAAAAAACACAATCATAACAGAAGCTAGATGAATTATTTATTACTAAACAGGAGCAAAAAGCAAAGAACAAAAATAAAATTGGGTTGCCTCCCAACAAGCGCTATCCTTTAACGCCCCTAGCTAGCCATAAAAACAATAATAGATCTAGGTACTGTCATCTTTGGTATGCAATCCATAAGTGGCTCTCATAATAGATTCATAAGGTAATTTAATTTTCTTCCTAGGAAAGTGTTCCATGCTTTTCCTTAACGGAAATTGCAATCTAATATTTCCTTCTTTCATGTCAATAATTGCACCAATCGTTCTAAGGAAAGGTCTACCAAGAATAATAGGACATGTAGGATTCAATCTATATCAAGAAAAATGAAATCTACGGGCACGTAATTCCTATTTGCAACAATAAGAACATCATTAATCCCTCCCATAGGTTTCTTAATGGTGGAATTCGCAAGATGGAAATTTAAAGAACAATCATCAAATTCACGGAAACCTAGCACATCACACAAAGTTTTTGGGATCGTGGAAACACTAGCACCCAAATCACACGAAGCATAACATTCATAATCTTTAATCTTAATTTTAATAGTAGGTTCCCACTCAACATAAAGTTTTCTAGGGATAGAAACTTCTAGTTCAAGCTTTTCTTCATAGGATTGCATTAAAGCATCAACGATATGTTTAGTAAAAGCTTTATTTTGATTATAAGCATGAGGAGAATTTAACACGGATTGCAACAAGGAAATACAATCTATCAAAGAGCAATTATCACAATTAAATTCCTTGAAATCCAAAATAGTGGGTTCATTGTTATGTAAAGTTTTGACCTCTTCAATCCCACTTTTATTAATTTTTGCATCAAGATCTAAATACTCCGAATCATTGGGACGCCTTTTAACTAAAGTCGACTCATCTCCAGTCCCATCTTTATCAAGATTCATATTGGAAAACAAAGTTTTAATAGGAGTCACATCAATCACTTTTAGATCTTCATCATTATTATCATCTAGATCTTCCGGTTTAGCAGCCATCTTATTAACTAAGGTGGCTTGCTTATCCGAAATTTGGCCTACTAATTTTTCAAGATGAGCAAACTGAGATTTCAAACCATAAAATTCCTTAGACATATCATGGAGCTCTTTATTCATGTACTCCATAAAACTTTTTTGTTCTTTAAGCTCGTTTCTAAAGAAATTATTATGCTCAAATTGCAAAGACATAAATCTTCTAACGTTGTTTTCAATTTCTTCCAACCTTCTGAGGTGAGAATCAATGCCTTTTGGCAGAGTCATCAAAGCAAACAGGCACACTAACACCCAAGAACACAAGAAGCAAGCAAAAAGAGACGAACTAAAGAAGGGCAGAGAAAAGGCAAAGGTTTTCGAAAATCGTTTTAGAAGTGGGGGAGAGGAAAACGAGAGGCAAATGGCAAATAATGTAATGTGAGGGAGAAGAGTTTATGATGGGTACTTGGTATGTCTTGACTTGGCATAGATCTCCTCGGCAACGGCGCCAGAAATCCTTCTTGCTACCTCTTGAGCATGCGTTGGTTTTCCCTTGAAGAGGAAAGGGTGACGCAACAAAGTAGCGTAAGTATTTGCCTCAGTTTTTGAGAACCAAGGTAACAATCCAGTAGGAGACAATGCACAAGTCACCTAGTACCTGCACAAGCAATCAAGAACCTTGCAACCAACGCGATAAAGGGGTTGTCAGTCCCTTCACGGTCACTCGCAAAAGTGAGATCTGATAGAGATAGTAAAGTAAATATTTTTGGTATTTTTGTTGTATAGATTGGAAAGTAAAGATTGCAAAATAGTAAACGAGATGCAATGTAAATAAAAGAGATGCAATATAATAAGAAAGAGACCCCGGGGCCATAAGTTTCACTAGTGGCTTCTCTCAAGATAGCTTGTATTATGGTGGGTGAACAAATTACTGCCGAGCAATTGATAGAAATGTGCATAGTTATGAAGATATCTAAGGCAATGATCATGGATATAGGCATCACATCCGTGTCAAGTAGATCGAAAGGATTCTGCATCTACTACTATTACTCCACACATTGACCGCTATCCAGCATGCATCTAGAGTATTAAGTCCATAAGAACAGAGTAACGCTTTAAGCAAGATGACATGATGTAGAGGGATAAACTTAAACAATATGATATAAACCCCATCTTTTTATCCTCGATGGCAACAATACAATACGTGCCTTGCTGCCCCTACTATCACTGGGAAAGGACACCGCAAGATTGAACCCAAAGCTAAGCACTTCTCCCATTGCAAGAGAGATCAATCTAGTAGGCCAAACTAAACCGATAATTTGAAGAGACTTGCAAAGTTATCAAATTATGCATATAAGAATTCAGAGAAGAACCAAATAATATTCATAGATAATATTGTTCATAAACCCACAATTCATCAGATGTCGGCAAACACACCGTAAAAGAGTAATACATCGAATAGATCTCCAAGAACATCGAGGAGAACTTTGTATTGAGAATCAAAGAGAGAGAAGAAGCCATCTAGTTAATAACTATGGAACCAAAGGTCTGTGGTAACCTACTCACGCTTCATCGGAGAGGCTATGGTGTTGATGTAGAAGCCCTCTGTGATCGATTCCCCCTTCGGCAGATCGCCGGAAAAGGCCCCAAGATAGGATCTCACGGGTATAGAAGGTTGCGGCGGTGGAAAAGTGGTTTCGTGGCTCTGTCTGATCGATCTAGGGTATAAGAGTATATATAGGTGAAAGAAGTACGTCGGTGGAGCTACGTGGGGCCCACGAGGGTGGGGGGCACGCCCTCCTGCCTCATGGCCGCCTCGCGGAGTTCCAGACTTCAACTCCAAGTCTTCTGGTTTGCTTTCGATCTTAGAAAGATCATCTCGAAGGTTTCATTCCGTTTGGATTCCATTTAGTATTCCTTTTCTGTGAAACTCTAAAATCGGCAAAAAATACAGAAACTAGCACTGGGCCTCTGGTTAATAGGTTAGTTCCAAAAATAATATAAAAGAGCATAGTAAAGCCCATTAAACATCCAAAACAGATAATATAATAGCATGGAACAATCAAAAATTATAGATACGTTGGAGAAGTATCTGTCGGTGTACAAAAGTAGGGGCTCTCCTTTTGCACCCCTTTAGTTGTGCACGAGCAGTCAGAGCCGCGCCCACGGCCACACTAAGTAGGGCAGAGGAGGGATGCCGGAGCACAAGACGACCAAAGCAACGCCAAGATGAGAGACGCAAAGAGAGCAAGAGGGCGAGGTGGACTCCCCCAGCAAGACCCTTGCCAGGGTGGCTTCCGCAGCCTCGGCAAGATCCTTGCTGGGGCAACTTGCCTGACACTAGCAGAGCGCGCCACCCTTGAGCCCAAGGGGTTCCCACACCATATTGGAACCAAGGCTCGGGAGGCACCTCCGTGGTGGCATGCAGATCTTTGTAGAGATCATAGATATACAAGATCAGATGAGGACCAGAAGACGACGATCCTTGGCGAGATCCTTGTCGAGGAAATCCATGAGACCTCCGGCAAGATCCTTGCCGGGGATGACCGCGGTGCCGCAGCGAGACCCTTGTTGTGCCCTTGGCAAGATCCTTGCCGAGGACTCCTGCGGGGTCGCAGCCAAGCCCGCGTCTGACAAAGACTCCACCGCCGCTCCCATACAGCTGTCAGCTCGACCAGCTGGGCAGGCATCTATGTGGTAGCGCGCGGCCTCTACACCAACTCAGCAAGCACCTGCATGGTGGCATGCAGATCTTCGTGAAGGCTCCACCACCGCGCCAGCCCAGCAGCCAGCCAACGTGGCGCTACAACACCTCGTCAGCTTGGACGCGCATCGGAGCCAGGCGAGGCAACGACAGCTGGGACGAGCTTCTTTGCTGTCCCCAATAAAGCAAGAGGGGCACGTCGGTAGTGCATTAAATGCGCCTGTCCGGTGATGCCAGGGGATATACTTAGCCCCTGTACACCTTTCCACCTCCTGTGTGCCACTGTGGCGACCTCTTTTGTCTATAAAAGGAGGCTCGAGGCATACTAGAGGGGGATTCAGATCTTTTGGACTAGAGAGCCACCGCAGCTAGTTCAAGAACACAAGAACACCTAAATACACATCAAAGCAGGACTAGGGTTTTACGCGTCTCCGTGGCCCGAACCTGGGTAAACGATTTGTGTGTTGACCACCAGACCCGCTCTTTGCACAACCCCGCGCCCGCCAACCATAGAAGGGATCCCAGTGACCCCATAGGTGTCGTTTCCCACCGACAGTATCAGAACTCAGTTATGATTTCAAACTTGCTGGTGAAAAGAGGTTATTTGATATAAGCTCATTAGATGAATGGAGAACCCAAGCTTATGAAAATGCAATGTTATTCAAAGAAAAAGTAAAAAGATGGCATGACAAAACAATCCAAAAGCGTGAGCTTAAAGTTGGAGAATATGTTCTTTTGTACAACTCTCATTTTATATTTTTTGCAGGGAAGCTCCTCTCGAAATGGAAAGGCCCCTATGTCATCGACGAGGTTTACCGGTCTGGAGCCATCAAAATAAATAATTTTGAACGCACTAACCCGATGGTTTTCAATGGGCAGCGAATAAAGCATTATATCTCAGGTACGCCTATTAATGTTGAAAGTAATATTATCCAAACTTCGCATCGGAAGAACACATAAAAGAGTCCTTCCGGAACACTCCAGAATCGTGAAAATAAGGAGGTACGTGATACGGTAAGTAAACGGACTCCGAAAAATCTACAAAAATATTTTTTATCAGTTTTGGAATATTTTAAATTTTTGGAAATAAAGAAACTCCCAGGAAGCGTACCCTGGTGGGAACAAGACACCAGGGCGTGCCCAGGTGGGTTGTGCCCACCTGGGACACCTCCTGTGCTCCATTTTTCTACCATATACTTGTCCTGCAAGATAAAAATTCTATATATACTTCCCGAACATGTTGATCACCATATTGCGGAGAAATCCTTTGTTCTCTTTTTCCTTGTTGTTTTCTATCAGATTCCATCTACTATGGTCTCTTCAAGCTTCTACAAGGACAAGATCTCTCCTTCATCACCACCATCATCCCCTTCACCAACGAAAGGAGAATTGAGTATCAGGTATGGGCACTCCCCTTGGCTTCCGCCAAGCTTGGGGAGGTGCCCCGGTATCATATCATCCCACTATCTTTTTGCTTTTATTTATCTTAGTTCAATCTTTTGCTTTCAGATGAAATAAAGTTTAGTTCGATCATTTCTTCTTTTGAGAGTTTGCTTAGTGATCTATCCTTGTAAACATGTGCAAGTTATATAATGAGTAGTTTTAGTTTTTGCTTTCTTTACTTTCATGCTGCAAATAAGAAAGAAATAAATAGAGAAAGAAAGAAAGAAAAAGAGAAAGGAAATAAATAAAGAAAGGAAATAAATAATGAAAAGATTATATACTAATCCTATGGCAGGTGATGGTGCCACATAAGGAAAAGTATAGGTACAAAATTTTATTAGAAATTGACAAACATAACATTAGTCAATGATGCAACTCTTGAAAGAATTAATAAGGGAAGGGAAGATTCACATATAGATATACTATCCTAGAAATCTTTTGTGATTGTGAGCCCTCATCAAAATATTATATGCCAAAATTGTTGACGTTGGACAAGGAAGACAACTTAATGGTTTATCTTTGTTTATATTCACATATAAGTCATATTGTCATAGATCCTTTAACATGTGATGCTTGCCCCTATCTTTGCTAGCCAAAAATTATGTACTAAGTAGAATACTACTTGTGCATCAAAAAACCCTTAATCTTTTTCAAGAGTCCACCATGCCTACCTAGGGATTGAGAAAGATCCCTCAGGTTAGTTGTCATCGATGCAAAAAGGCAATAAAAATTGCTTCTAAAAGTGTGAGATCATTTAGTGTAAGAGAAAATTGTGCGTTGTACGAACTTGGATGACAAAAAATAAAAGCGACGGACTACATAATAAAGGTTGTCATCTTAAGGGGCAATACAACATGACGTTCTCTTGCACTAAGGGATTGAGCATACAAACGAATAAGCGCATGGCAACCTCTGCTTCCCTCTGCGAAGGGCCTATATTTTACTTTTATGCAAAGAGTCAAAGGTTTTCTCTCTATTCCTTTTATTTTTCTCTGGCAAGCATCATGTGGTGAGGAAAGATCTAGGCACATATGTCCAGTTGAATATAGATAGCATGAGTTATTATTTTTGACATCACCCTTGGGGTGAGCATGTTGGGAGGTGAAACTATAAGCCCCTATGTTTCTATGTGTCCGGTTGAAACATTTTGCTCATTGGTACAAAGTGAGTGTTAGCAATTATAGAAGACTATATGATGGTTGAGTATGTGAACTTGCCTAAAGGCTCTGACACGTGACCCTTCCTAAAAAGATGATGAATTGTAGTTGCAAAGTTGACTGAGAACATACTTTGTTGGTTTCTAATAGAGTTTTTGCTTTATACTTCAATTATGTGATGAACTATTACTTATTTCATGAGAAGTATATGATAAAAGTTCTATGATAAAAGTCCTATGTTTAATGTCGTTGCTGTTATAATAATCAACATGATGCTTCTATGTCCATATTTTGTTTTTATCGACACCCCTCTCTCAAAGCATGTGGACATGTTTTCGATTTCGGTTTTCGCATGAGGACAAGCGAGGTCTAAGCTTGGGGGAGTTGATACGTCCATCTTGCATCATGTTTTCTTATTGTTATTTATAATGTTTTTTCCATAATAATGCTTTTTGGAGTAGTTCTAATGCCTTTTCTCTCATAATTTGCAAGGAACACACCAAGAGGGAGTATTCCAGCAGCTGGAAATCTGGACCTGGAAAAGCTACTCAGGCCACCTATTCTGCACAACTACAAACGGGCTGAAACTTTACGGAGATTTTTTATGGATTATTTAAGAAATATTGGAGTCAATAAACACCAGAGGGGGGCCACCAGGTGGGCACAACCCACCTGGGCGTGCCAGGCCCCTTGGCGCACCCTGGTGGGTTGTGGGCTTGTGGCCTCCTCGGCCCACGTCCAGTGACCATCTTCTGGTATATAAGTGGTTTTGACCTAGAAAAAATCAGAGGAGGACTTTCGGGATGAAGCGCTGCCGCCTCGAGGCGGAACTTGGGCAGGAGCACTTTTTCCCTCCGGCGGAGCGATTCTGCCATGGG
This sequence comes from Triticum aestivum, assembly GCF_018294505.1. Taxonomy (NCBI): domain Eukaryota; kingdom Viridiplantae; phylum Streptophyta; class Magnoliopsida; order Poales; family Poaceae; genus Triticum; species Triticum aestivum. The sequence goes on from NC_057806.1 coordinate 572,807,723, forward strand.
AACTTCCCTCCCGGAGGGGGAAATCATTGTCGTCATCATCACCAACAACTCTCTGATATGCCCATTTTGCATCATGCTTTTATATTGATATTTATTGCATTATGGGCTGTTATCACACATTATGTCACAATACTTATGCCTATTCTCTCTTATTTTACAAGGTTTACATGAAGAGGGAGAATGTCGGCAGCTGGAATTCTGGGCTGGAAAAGGAGCAAATATTAGAGACCTATTATGCACAACTCCAAAAGTCATGAAACTTCACGGGAGCATGTTCCAGACTATATAAAAAATATTGGGCGAAGGAAGAACCAGAGGGGGGCCACCCACCATCCACGAGGGTGGGGGCGTCCCACCCTGCCTCATGGGCCCCCTCGCAGGCCTCCGGTGCCCATCTTTTGCTATATGAAGTTGTTTACCCTGGAAAAAATCATAAGCAAGCTCACGGTACGAAACTCCGCCGCCACGAGGCGGAACCTTGGCGGAACAAATCTAGGGCTCCGGCGGAGCTGTTCTGCCGGGGAAACTTCCCTCCGGGAGGGGGAAATTATCACCATCGTCATCACCATCGACCCTCTCATTGGGAGGGGGTCAATCTTCATCAACATCTTCACCAGCACCATCTCGTCTTAAACCCTAGTTCATCTCTTGTATCCAATCTTTGTCCCAAAGCCTCAAATTGGTACCTGTGGGTTGCTAATAGTGTTGATTACTCATTGTAGTTGATGCTAGTTGGTTTATTTGGTGGAAGATCATATGTTTATATCCTTTATGAATATTAATACCCCTATGATTATGAACATGAATATGATTTGTGAGTAGTTACGTTTGTGCATGAGGACATGGGAGAAGTCTTGCTATAAGTAGTCATGTGAATTTGGTATTCATTCGATATTTTGATGAGATGTATGTTGTCTTTCCTCTAGTGGTGTCATGTGAACGTCAACTACATGACACTTCACCATTGTGTGGGCCTAGAGGAAGGCATTGGGAAGTAATAAGTAGATGATGGGTTGCTAGAGTGACAGAAGCTTAAACCCTAGTTTATGAGTTGCTTTGTAAGGGGCTGATTTGGATCCATATGTTTCATGCTATGGTTAGGTTTACCTTAATACTTCTTTTGTAGTTGCGAATGCTTGCAAGAGGGGTTAATCATAAGTGGGATGCTTGTCCAAGAAAGTGCTGCACCCAAGCACCGGTCCACCCACATATCAAATTATCAAAGTACCGAACGCGAATCATATGAGCGTGATGAAAACTAGCTTGACGATAATTCCCATGTGTCCTCGGGAGCGTTTTCCTTTATATAAGAATTTGTCCAGGCTTGTCCTTAGCTACAAAAAGGATTGGGCCATCTTGCTGCACCTTATTTGCTTTTACTATTTGTTACCCATTACAAATTACCTTATCACAAAACTACCTGCTACCGATAATTGTAGTGCTTGCAGAGAATACCTTGCTGAAAACTGCTTATCATTTCCTTCTGCTCCTCGTTGGGTTCGACACTCTTACTTATCGAAAGGACTACGATAGATCCCCTATACTTGTGGGTCATCAAGACTATTTTCTGGCGCTGTTGCCGGGGAGTGAAGCGCCTTTGGTGAGTGGAATTTGGTAAGGAAATATTATATAGTGTGCTGAAATTTACTATCACTTGTTACTATGGAACATAATCCTTTGAGGGGCTTGTTCGGGGTATCTTCACCCTGACCAGTAGAGAAAAGAGTTGCTCCTCAACCTACTGAACCTACTGAAAATGTTTACTTTGAAATTCCTTTGGGTATGATAGAGAAACTACTAGCTAATCCTTTTACAGGAGATGGAACATTACATCCCGATTTACACCTAATCTATGTGGATGAAGTTCGTGGATTATTTAAGCTTGCAGGTATGCCCGAGGATGTTATCAAGAAGAAGGTATTACATTTATCTTTGAAGGGAAAGGCATTGACATGGTTTAGGTTATGTGATGATATGGGATCATGGAACTACAACCAATTGAAATTGGAATTTCATCAGAAGTTTTATCCTATGCATCTTGTTCATCGTGATCGTAATTATATATATAATTTTTGGCCTCGTGAAGGAGAAAGCATCGCTCAAGCTTGGGGGAGGCTTAAGTCAATGTTATATTCATGCCCCAATCATGAGCTCTCAAGAGAAATTATTATTCAAAAAAATTATGCTCGGCTTTCTCTCAATAATTGCTCCATGCTCGATACTTCTTGTACTGGATCTTTTATGATGAAGACTGTTGAATTCAAATGGGATTTATTGGAAAGAATTAAACGCAACTCTGAAGAATTAAACGCAACTCTGAAGGTAAGGAGTCAGGTATAACACCTAATTTTGATTGCATTAAATCTTTTGTGGATACCGATGTTTTCCATGAATTTAGCACTAAATATGGACTTGACTCTGAGATAGTAGCTTCTTTTTGTGAATCCTTTGCTACTCATGTTGATCTCCCTAAGGAGAAGTGGTATAAATATAATCCTCCCATTGAAGTAAAAGTAGTTGAACCTATTAAAGTTGAAGAAAATACTATCACTTATAATGTTGATCCTATTGTTCCTACTGCTTCTATTGAGAAACCACCTTTCCTTATTAGAATGAAGGATCATGCTAAAGCTTCAACTGTGGTTCGTAAGAGTAACACTAGAACACTTACACCCCCTGAGCAAATTAAAGTTGAACCTAATATTGCTATGGTTAAAGATCTCTTGGCTGATAATATTGATGGGCATGTTATTTACTTCTGTGATGAAGCTGCTAGAATTGCTAGACCTGATACTAAAAATAAGCATAGACCTGTTGTAGGCATGCCTGTTATTTCTGTAAAAATAGGAGATCATTGCTATCATGGCTTATGTGATATGGGTGCTAGTGCAAGTGCAATACCTGATTCCTTATACAAAGAAATTATGCATGATATTGCACCTGCTGAGATAGAAGAGATTGATGTTACAATTAAACTTGCCAATAGAGACACTATTTCACCAGTTGAGATTGTTATAGATGTTGAAGTCTTGTGTGGGAAAGTTAAATACCCTGCTGATTTTCTTGTTCTTGGTTCCCCACAAGATGACTTTTGTCCCATTATATTTGGTAGACCCTTCTTGAATATTGTTAATGCTAGGATAGACTGCAAAAGGGATGTAGTTGCTATTGGTTTGGGGGATATGTCTCATGAGTTTAATTTTTCTAAATTTTATAGACAACCCCATGATAAAGATGCCTAGTAAAGATGAAATTAGTGATCTTGCCTCTTGTTGACACCAGATGTTGGCACGGCGAAGAACTTAATTAAGATGACCTCAAATGGAGAAGTGCTCAAAGTGAGAAAGTTCCATATTGTCAAAAGGAAAAACTTTGATATTTGGGCAATAGTCATCCGGTCTCATCTCTAAGGCCGAAGTTGTGTTCGAAGTACTTAGATTTTGTATTCAGAACACTATTTGGCTGATTATGCCCCCAAGACTGTCCCATATTGAAAACTGATCTACATGAATTGTCTTCGTCTCGTCGAAACGATCAATTTTGATATAAAGATCGTCTCAATCTGAGGTCATATGCAAAAGTTAGAGCCCGCACAACGCGACCCTCCAGTGAGCAAAAATATGACGCCCAGAACGAGACACATATGTGGGTATGTCTGATGTGTTGCGTGAATAATTAGCTGTCTTGCACGAGCGATTTGACCCTCCAGATGACATCTGATGAAAAAACGTTCAACATGAAAGTTGTTCGTCTCGTCAAAACGGTCAAGATTGCTTTTGGGATCGTTTCCATCCGAGGTTGTTTGTCACCACAAAAAGGACCCTCAAAGTACAGCCAGTTTAAACCGAACAGTTTTGAAAAGTTCGGATAAAACCAGTCCGAATTTGACTAGGGTTTTGGACGTGAATTGATATAATTTTCTTGTAAGGAAAGCCTAGATAAATCCTTTGCTTGTACGATAAGTCCAGGCACCTCTTATATATGTTGGGGGTGACGGCCGATTGAAACAGCACACAATCGATCTATCAATATATCATCTTTTTACCTTTACCTTTGTCTCTCTCCCTTGTTCTTCTTCTTCCTCGTTCTTCGTTCGTTCTTCGTTTGCAGGGCGGTGAACCTCGAGGCCCTAGGGGCGATCAAGTCGACCTAGGGAATCCCATAGCTGCCGCAAGCCCTGACGGGGTCCCTCCCGGGCGTGTGGGGTTTCGGGTCCTCAAAAGCACCCGCCGGATTGCTTGCGTACCGTGCTTTCGGACGGGTCTCCTTCGACGTGAGCTGCGGTGCATCACCCTCGGTGTTGGAGGTACAGGGTGATGTGTTCGTGTGCGAACACACTTTTTGGTGACTCCGCTGGGGACGAAGCGTTGAACGGCCTCCGGCCCATTCTTGCTACGAAGAGATCGTCATCTAGGGTTTGACATCTACAAAGGTAATATGAATACCCACTTCACTTATGCAGATGCAAATAATGCATATGTTGTTGCTAGATCGTCTAATGAGCATAATGTATCGGCTGGCCCTAGTTTTATCAATAATGTATCTAATTATGTGCAACAGCTGATTCAGAATAATCTTCATGCTTCAACTTCATATAATTTCAGCAACATGCAACATATGTATCCCAACTCCCATGCATCGGCAACCCCACAAATATATATGTCGATGAACAACATGATGAGTTCGGTTAATCAAGTTGAGATACCCCATGTAGGAACTTCCAATAGGATGCAACAAAGTGTTTCAACTTTTTATTCATCGGCAAATAACTTGAAGTTTGTTAATCCAAACGTGCTGGTGGATAGGGGAATTGGCCGTGCTACTACTAGTTATTCGGCCAATTACCCTCAAACATCATATGCTACACCTCATGCTACTAATTTTCTGGCACCATACGCAACTGTTGATGTCCATAATTCGGCTCCCCACCTTCATGGTCATGGCCGAATAAGTGAAACTTCTACAGGAGCACAAATACCTTCACCTACTACCGTGGCATATCATGTCCCCCCAACACAATTACAGAATTTCGGTGACATATCATGACCGAAAGAGTCTAAAAGTGTCGGGGGGCAATTCTATCCAGATTGGGTCATTAAGAAAAATCTTACGTCTTTTTGGGATGAATGCAATATTGTTCTACATGAATTAATAAAAGAGGGAAAGCCTATTAATTCTACTGCAGTCCAAGCTAGATTATGCCAAAAAGAGAAAGCATTGGGTGTGGATAGAATTATCAAAAAAGATGATGATTCGGATAATAAAGTTAATTCGGCTATTCAAAATACCGAATCAAATATTACGTATGCAAAAACAGGATGACAAGGTGTTGGGGAGCTATTCGAAAGAGGAAGAACCTATCGTTCAAGTAACGCAACCATCATGCTCTCCCAACATGTTTGAAAAGGTATGTCTAGCAAGTGATTTACCTATCTTCCGATTTGGTTGCAGCTTTATTATTGATGCTTCTATAAGAGAAATTCTCATAAGTAATTTTGAAAGATCAATGACGAAGGGAAATTTACTTGTTAGCAGTAAAACTGTTATAGAACATATCGGTCAGTCTATTGTGCCATTTATAAAGACCGATAGTGACCTATTATTGTAGCCAAAGTTTTCCCCATTGCTTTATCAGAATTTCATATCTAATTGGGTAGCTTTGCTTGTTTCTTACTTGGCTTGCACTTGGTCTCAATTGAGACATGTGTATACCAACTATTTTTGTTTCAGAAATTTAAAGCCAAGGTCAAATTCTTTTGAAAAATCCGATGCTAATATAATATCTTATCCAAATACATCGGAGTTAGGGTGTAAAACACAATGCATAGCCGAATGGGGAGATTCTAAATCTGAACCATTCGTTTGCTCAACTCCAAAGCCTTTTGCACACCAAGATCGGCTAGAAAATAAGAAGTATACCTTCAATTCAAGCATGTGTGATCAAATATTTGATTTGTTGCTGAAAAATAATTACATTAAAGTTCTTGATCACCATGTGAAGCCATCAATCCAAGGACGAATGTATTGCAAATTGCATGATTCGTCCAAGCATAATTTTGAGGATTGCAACATGTTTTGTCAAATAGTTAAATCGGCCATTGATAAAGGACGATTAAATTTTTTTGAAACACCAAGGGATGACCAGTCTATTCTGATTGGTCCTAATGGAAATAGGTTTTTGAATCGGCTACTTCAAGACGATTCCTTTAAAGATGAGAAGGTAAAAACTACAGGTGATGGGATCAAGCTTTCAAGTAAAAAAATTGTTCAAGAGCACAATGAAAATATTCTTGAAGGCATGAGTTCTATCGAAGATACAATGAAGACGCCAAGGACTGGGGGGCAAAAAGAAAATCCAAAGATCGATGCAAGTCAACACAAAGGAGATAAAGGCCGCAATAAGCACAAGTGCAAGAAATCCAAGGTCACTTTTGCACAATTATTAGATAAATATCAAAAGAAGAGTGAAGAGAAAAGTGCTTATCGGCCAACTAATGGAAAAGCATCATGATCACCCCCTAGGCGCAAACCCGAGGATTGGTATTGGCAAAATGAGAATTCTAATGCGGTATATTCATATCCATATTTTGTGCCGCCAATGCCAATGCCATGGATACCTTCCTATGATCATGTAAATCCATATCCACCGTGGGACAAGTATGATACAAGGGCGCATTCTTCATCTTATTTTAGACCATCTCAAAACATTATGCAGCTCCAAAAAGATCAACATTTGAACAATCACATGTCAAAGACCGTTTCAATCATAAGGAATCGGTTCGGAGCTCAAGGAACAAGAAAGAGGTGGTCAAACAAATTTATCGTGTTAAAAAGATGGCCGTAAGAGTGCTACTTCAGATTTGATCTCAAATGAGAAGGAGCCAATTAAAGTATTGACATTGGATACTAATGGCGATGAGGCAAGTCAATCAAGTGCCAAATATGAAGAGAAGAAGTTGAGAGTGCACATGTTAAAGCAAGAATTGCCATTGCTTCAAAAAAAATCACAGCCAGGGTGCCCACTCGGCTTATAATATTGGCAAAAGAAGAAATTACAAAAACTTAGTGCACAAGAACTTGAAGAAAGGAATATGGCATGGGTTCCCAAAGGAAGTATTCAAAATAAGAATTATGTGCAAGCTTCCTTTACAAGGAGTGCAGCAAATGTGAAGAAGGAAAAGAGTGAAAACTATGAAGGACCAAGTCGAAGGTTTCAACATCTTCAGTCCACACATTATCCATTTTCTTCAACAATGTCGTTGATGCCTATGCCATGAAATTTCTCATCAGGTATGATTGGTTACCCTCAATGGGCTTATTTTAAACCATGGATGCAATATAATTTCTTACATCATGAAAGGGTATTACCAAATCATCATATGTTTGATTAGCTTTACTTTTGTTGCTAATCCAAATGGCCGATATATACTTATCGTCCTAAGCACATAAAATGGCCAATGGAGTGTTGACATCGTCCTTAGGAAAAGCATCGTGCAAGTTATTTTTCGGCACACAAGTTTGCCGAAAAACTGGGGGGCATGTGTTGACACCAGATGTTGGCACGGCGAAGAACTTAATTAAGATGGCCTCAAATGGAGAAGTGCTCAAAGTGAGAAAGTTCCGTATCGTCAAAAGGAAGAACTTTGATATTTGGTACATAGTCATCCGGTCTCATCTCGAAGGCCGAAGTTGTGTTCGAAGTACTTAGATTTTGTATTCATAACACTATTCGGCTGATTACGCCCTCAAGACTGCCCCATATTGAAAACTGGTCTACATGAATTGTCTTCGTCTCGTCGAAACGATCGATTTTGATATAAAGATTGTCTCAATCCGAGGTCATATGAAAAAGTTAGAGCCCGCACAGCGCGACCCTCCAGTGAGCAAAAATATGACGCCCGGAACCAGACACATATGTGGGTATGTCTGATGTGCTGCGTGAATAATTAGCTGTCTTGCACGAGTGATTTGATCCTCGAGATGACCTCTGATGAAAAAACGTTCAACATGAAAGTTATTCGTCTCTTCGAAACGGTCAAGATTTCTTTTGGGCTCGTTTCCATCCTAGGTCGTTTGTCAGCACAAAAAGGACCCTCAAAGTACAACCAGTTTAAACCGAACAGTTTTGGAAAGTTCGGATAAAACCAGTCCGAATTTGACTAGGATTTTGGACGTGAATTGATGTAATTTTTTTGTAAGGAAAGCCTAGATAAATCCTTTGCTTGTACGGGAAGTCCAGCCGCCTCTTATATATGTTGGGGTTGACGGCCGATTGAAACAACACACAATCGATCTATCAATATATCATCTTTTTACCTTTACCTTTATCTCTCTCCCTTGTTCTTCTTCTTCCTCGTTCTTCGTTTGCAGGGCGGCGAACCTCGAGGCCCTAGGGGCGATCAGGTCAACCTAGGGAGCCCATAGCCGCCGCAAGCCCTGACGGGGTCCCTCCCGGGCGTGTGGGGTTTCGGGTCCTCAAAAGCACCCGCCGGATTGCTTGCGTACCGCGCTTCCAGATGGGTCTCCTTTGACGTGAGCTGCGGTGCATCACCCTCGGTGTTGGAGGTACACGGTGACGTGTTCGTGTGTGAACACCTCTATTGTCGTGCCTCCTAATGATCCTTTAGAACAATATTTGCTAGACCATGAAAATTATATGTTTATGAATGAAAGAAGGCAAATAGATGAAGTATTCTTTAAACATGGACCTATTTTGAAACACAACTTTCCTGTTGAGATTTTAGGGGATCCCCCTTCACCCAAGGGTGACCCCATGTTTGAGCTTAAACCTTTACCTGATACTCTTAAATACCTGATACTCTTAAATATGCTTATCTTGATGAGAAAGAGATATATCATGTTATTATTAGTGCTAACCTTTCAGAGCATGAAGAAAAGAAATTATTGAAAACTCTGAAGAAGCACTGTGCTGCTATTGGATATACTCTTGATGATCTTAAGGGCATTAGTCTCACTCTATACCAACACAAAATAAAATTGGAGAAAGACGCGAAACCGGTTGTTGATCACCAACGACGGTTAAATCCTAAGATGAAAGAAGTGGTAAGAAAAGAAATACTAAAGCTTCTGGAGGCAGGTATAATTTATCCCGTTGCTGATAGTCAGTGGGTAAGTCTTGTCCATTGTGTCCCTAAGAAAGGAGGTATTACTGTTGTTCCTAATGATAAAGATGAATTAATCCCACAAAGAATTGTTACAGGTTATAGAATGGTAATTGATTTCCGCAAATTAAATAAAGCTACTAAAAAGAATCACTACCCTTTACCTTTTATTGATCAAATGCTAGAAATACTATCCAAACATACACATTTTTGCTTTCCTGATGGTTATTTTGGTTTCTCTCAAATACCTGTGTCAAAAGAGGATCATGAAAAGACCACTTTTACTTGTCCTTTCGGTACCTTTGCATATAGGCGTATGCCTTTTGGTTTATGCAATGCACCTGCTACCTTTCAAAGATGTATGAATTCTATATTCTCTGACTTTTGTGAAGAGATTATTGAGGTATTCATGGATGATTTTTCCGTATATGGAACTTCTTTTGATGATTGCTTAAGCAACCTTGATCGAGTTTTGCAGAGATGTGAAGAAACTAATCTGGTCTTGAATTGGGAGAAGTGCCACTTTATGGTTAATGAAGGTATTGTCTTGGGGCATAAAATTTCTGAAAGATGTATTGAAGTTGATAAAGCTAAAGTTGATGCTATTGAAAAGATGCCGTGTCTTAAGGACATTAAAGGTATAAGAAGTTTCCTTGGTCATGCCGGATTTTATAGGAGGTTCATTAAGGACTTCTCTAAAATCTCTAATCTCTTACAAAAAGATATTCCTTTTGTCTTTGATGATTATTGTGTAGAAGCATTTGAAATACTTAAGAAAGCTTTGATTTCTGTACCTATTGTTCAGCCACCTGATTGGAATTTACCATTTGAAATTATGTGTGATGCTAGTGATTATGCTGTAGGGGTTGTTTTAGGACAAAGGGTTGATAAGAAATTAAATGTTATCCAATATGCTAGTAAGACTCTGGACAATGCCCAGAGAAATTATGCTACTACTGAAAAAGAATTTTTAGCGGTTGTATTTGCTTGTGATAAGTTCAGGCCTTATATTGTTGATTCTAAAGTAACTGTTCACACTGATCATGCTGCTATTAAATATCTTATGGAAAAGAAAGATGCTAAACCTAGACTTATTAGATGGGTTCTCCTACTACAAGAATTCGATTTGCATATTATTGATAGAAAGGGAGCTGAGAACCCCGTTGCAGACAACTTGTCTAGGTTAGAGAATGTTCTTGATGACCTACTGCCTATTAATGATAGCTTTCCTGATGAACAATTAGCTATCATAAATGTTTCTCGTACTGCTCCATGGTATGCTGATTATGCTAATTATATTGTTGCTAAATTTGTACCACCTAGTTTCACATACCAGCAAAAGAAAAAGTTTTTCTATGATTTAAGACATTACTTTTGGGATGACCCACACCTTTATAAAGAAGGAGTAGATGGTGTTATTAGACGTTGTGTACCTAAGCATGAACAGGAACAGATCCTACGCAAGTGTCACTCTGAGGCTTATGGAGGACACCATGCTGGAGATAGAACTGCACATAAGGTATTGCAATCCGGTTTTTATTGGCCTACTATCTTCAAAGATTCCCGTAAGTTTGTATTATCTTGTGATGAATGTCAAAGAATTGGTAACATTAGTAGACGTCAAGAAATGCATATGAATTATTCACTTGTTATTGAACCATTTGATGTTTGGGCTTTGATTATATGGGACTGTTTCCTTCCTCTAATGGGTATACACATATTTTAGTTGTTGTTGATTACGTTACTAAGTGGGTAGAAGCTATTCCAACTAGTAGTGCTGATCATAACACCTCTATTAAGATGCTTAAAGAAGTTATTTTTCCGAGGTTTGGAGTCCCTAGATATTTCATGACTGATGGTGGTTCACATTTTATTCATGGTGCTTTCCGTCAAATGCTTGCTAAGTATGATGTTAATCATAGAATTGCACCTCCATATCACCCACAGTCTAGTGGTCAAGTAGAATTGAGTAATAGAGAGCTTAAATTAATTTTGCAAAAGACTGTTAATAGATCTAGAAAGAATTGGTCCAAGAAACTTGATGATGCATTATGAGCTTATAGAACTGCATACAAAAATCCTATGGGTATGTCTCCATATAAAATGGTTTATGGAAAAGCATGTCACTTACCTCTTGAACTAGAACATAAGGCATATTGGGCCATTAAAGAGATCAATTATGATTTCAAACTTGCCGGTGAGAAGAGGCTTTTTGACATTAGCTCACTTGATGAATGGAGAACCCATGCCTATGAGAATGCCAAACTGTTTAAAGAAAAATTTAAAGATGGCATGACAAAAGGATACAAAAATGTGAGTTTAATGAAGGTGATTATGTATTGTTATACAACTCCCGTTTAAGAATTTTTGCAAGAAAACTTCTTTCTAAATGGGAAGGTCCTTACGTCATTGAGGAGGTCTATCATTCTGGTGCCATAAAAATCAACAACTTCGAAGGCACAAATCCGAGGGTGGTGAACGGTCAAAGAATCAAACATTATATCTCAGGTAATCCCATAAATATTGAAACCAATGTTATTGACACCATAATTCCGGAGGAGTACATAAGTGACACTTTCCAGAATGTTTCAGACTCCGAAAAGGAGTAGGTACGTGGTACGGTAAGTAAACCGACTCCAAAAAAGTTCTAATAGCAATTTTTCTCAGTTTTGGATTATTTAAGAAAATAGGAAAATAAGAAGTAGTCCGGGAAGGACACAAGACTTCCACGAGGGTGGAGGGCGCGCCCTACCCCCTAGGCGCGCCCCCTGCCTCATGGGCACCTCGTGTGCTCTCCGGACTCCGTTTTCTTGCACGATGCTTCTTTTGGTCGGTAAAAATTCATTATTTAATCTCCCAAAGGTTTTGATCACCGTACAACGCAAATATCTCATGTTTTTGTTTCGAGCTATTTTCTGCCACGGTTTTCAAGGCCATGCATCATGTCGTCTCCCTCCTCCTCCAACAATGAGGGCAACGATGCTTGGCTAATGAAGATAGAGCTGAAGCGAGAAGAGCCCGGAGAGATCAACAAGGATGATGGGATCAAGAAGGCCATGGGGGATCAAGTTCAGGCAGTAGTAGACGAAGACATCCTTCAACCTCATCACAATATCTTTACCCCGATGGAGATTGAAGCTTTCAAGATGATTGAGTTAGCTCACATTCAAAACAAGTATCTCACAAGTGAAAATATTTTGTTGAAGGAGCATATCGTCACACTCAAGGGCATTATCCGCAAATTGGAGGACCTCCTACGCTCGATGTGCGACTATCCATCATCACCAACACCTTCTTCACCAACAAAGAAGAACTGAGTATTGGGTATGGGCACTCCCCTTGGCAACTGCCAAGCTTGGGGGAGTGCTCCGGTATCGTATCACCATCACACTTTTATCTTTACCGTTTTTCTTAGTTCGATCATTTTGGTAATATCTTGATCTAGTAGAATAAAGTTTTAGTATGATCTAGTTTTGAGTTTTTGCTTTATGATCCTTCTATGTAATCGAGTTCATGAGCTATATATAATAAATATTAGTGTTGAGTTAAGGGCTTGATTATCTTGCTATGATCTTGAGGGGATAAAAATAAAAGAGAAAGAATAAAAAGAAATAAAGGGATCATATGGATCTTATGGAGAGTAATGACTTCACATATAAAGAGTATGATGAATAAAAGTTGTTGAGAGTTGATAAACATAGTTTTGGTCATCGTTGCAATTAATAGGAAGTAATAAAGAAAGAGAGGTTTTCACATATAAATATACTATCTTGGACATGTTTTATGATTGTGAGCACTCATTAAAATATGACATGCTAAAGAGTTGACATTGGACAAGGAAGACAACGTAATGGGTTATGTTTTCTTACATCTGAAATAAATTATATTGTCATGGATCATCCAACATGTTGAGCTTGCCTTTCCCTCTCATGCTAGCCAAATTCTTTGCACCAAGTAGAGATACTACTTGTGTTTCCAAATATCCTTAAACCCAGTTTTGCCATGAGAGTCCACCATATATACCTATGGATTGAGTCAGATCCTTCAAGTAAGTTGTCATTGTTGCAAGCAATAAAAATTGCTCTCTAAATATGTATGATTTATTAGTGTGGAGAAAATAAGCTTTATACGATCTTGTGATATGGAAGCAATAAAAGTGACAGACTGCATAATAAAGGTCCATATCACAAGTGGCAATATAAAGTGACGTTCTTTTGCATTAAGATTTTGTTCATCCAACCGTAAAAGCACATGACAACCTCTGCTTCCCTCTGCGAAGGGCCTATATTTTATTCTTGTATTATACTTCAAACAAGAGTCATGGTGATCTTCACCTTTCCTTTTTACATTTTATCCTTTGGCAAGCACATTGTGTTGGAAAGATCCAAATACATATAGCTAATTAGATGTGAGTCTGCATGAACTATTATTGTTGACATTACCCTTGAGGTAAAAGGTTGGGAGGCAAAACTATAAGCCCCTATCTTTCTTTGTGTCCGGCTAAAACTTCATAACCATAAATATTGCATGAATGTTAGCTTATTGAAAAGCTCTTATATTGACTCTCTCCTATGTTATGATAAATTGCAATTGCTTCAATGACTGATATTATAGTTTGTGGTTCTCAATGAAGTTTCTGATTCATACTTGAAATTGTGAATGAATTGTTACTTTAGCATAAGAAATCATATGAATATATATATGGTGTTGTTCTAAGAATGATCATGTTGCCCTCATGTCCATATTTTATTTTATCGACACCTCTATCTCTAAACATGTGGACATATTTTCGATATCGGCTTTCGCTTGAGGACAAGCGAGGTCTAAGCTTGGGGGAGTTGATACGTCCATTTTGCATCATGCTTTTATGTTGATATTTATTGCATTATGGGATGATATTACACATTATGTCACAATACTTATGCCTATTCTCTCTTATTTTATAAGGTTTACATGAAGAGGGAGAATGTCGGCAGCTGGAATTCTGGGCTGGAAAAGGAGCAAATATTAGAGACCTATTCTGCACAACTCCAAAAGTCCTCAAACATCACGGGAGCACGTTTCAGAATATATAAAAAATATTGGGCAAAGAAAGAACCAGAGGGGGGCCACCCACCATCCACGAGAAGACCAGGACTAAGGAAATGTTTCTCGTTTATGGAGGTGACGAAGAGCTCGTCGTAAAGGGTTACGTCGACGCTAGCTTCGACACAGATCTGGATGACTCTAAGTCACAAACCGGATACATGTATATTTTGAATGGTGGGGCAGTAAGCTGGTGCAGTTGCAAGCAGAGCGTCGTGGCGGGATCTACATGTGAAGCGGAGTACATGGCAGCCTCGGAGGCAGTGCATGAAGCAATTTGGGTGAAGGAGTTCATCACCGACCTAGGAGTCATACCCAATGCGTTGAGGCCGATCAAACTCTTCTGTGACAACACTGGAGCCATTGCACTTGCTAAGGAGCTCATGTTTCACAAGAAGACCAGGCACATCAAGCGTCGCTTCAACTCCATTCGTGAAAATGTTCAAGATGGAGACATAGATATTTGTAAAGTACATACGGACCTGAATGTAGCAGATCCATTGAATAAACCTCTCCCTAGAGCAAAACATGATCAACACCAGAATTCCATGGGTGTTCGATTCATCACAATGTAACTAGATTATTGACTCTAGTGCAAGTGGGAGACTGTTGGAAATATGCCCTAGAGGCAATAATAAAAGGATTATTATTATATTTCCTTGTTCATGATAATTGTCTTTTATTCATGCTATAATTGTGTTATCTGGAAATCATAATACATGTGTGAATACATAGACACCAACATGTCCCTAGTAAGCCTCTAGTTGACTAGCTTGTTGATCAACAGATAGTCATGGTTTCCTGACTATGGACATTGGATGTCATTGATAACGAGATCACATCATTAGGAGAATGATGTGATGGACAAGACCCAATCCTAAACATAGCACAAGATCGTATAGTTCGTTTGCTAGAGTTTTTCCAATGTCAAGTATCTTTTCCTTAGACCATGAGATCGTGTAACTCCCAGATACCGTAGGAGTGCTTTGGGTGTACCAAACGTCACAACATAACTGGGTGACTATAAAGGTATACTACGGGTATCTCCGAAAGTGTCTGTTGGGTTGACACGGATCAAGACTGGGATTTGTCACTCCGTATGACGGAGAGGTATCTCTAGGCCCACTCGGTAATGCATCATCATAATGAGCTCAAAGTGACCAAGTGTCTGGTCATGGGATCATGCATTACGGTACGAGTAAAGTAACTTGCCGGTAACGAGATTGAACGAGGTATTGGGATACCGACGATCGAATCTCGGGCAAGTAACGCACCGATTGACAAAGGGAATTGTATGGGGTTGCTTGAATCCTCGACATCGTGGTTCATCCGATGAGGTCATCGAGGATCATGTGGGAGCCAGCATGGGTATCCAGATCCCGCTGTTGGTTATTGACCGGAGAGCCATCTCGGTTATGTCTACATGTCTCCCGAACCCGGTCTACACACTTAAGGTTCGGTGACGCTAGGGTTGTAGAGATATGAATATGCGGTAACCCGAAAGTTGTTCGGAGTCCCGGATGAGATCCCGGACGTCACGAGGAGTTCCGGAATGGTCCGGAGGTGAAGAATTATATATAGGAAGTGCAGTTTCGGCCATCAGGAGAGTTTCGGGGGTCACCGGTATTGTACCGGGACCACCGGACGGGTCCCGGGGTCCACCGGGTGGGACCACCCATCCCGGAGGGCCCCATGGGCTTAAGTGGGGAGGGGAACCAGCCCATAGTGGGATGGTGCACCCCCCTTGGCCCACCCCCTGCGCCTAGGGTTGGAAACCCTAGGGTGGGGGGGCGCCCCACTTGCCTTGGGGGCCACTCCACCCTTGGCCGCCGCCCCCCTAGGAGATCCCATCTCCTAGGGCCGGCGCCCCCCTTGGGGAGCCTATATAAAGGGGGGGAGGGAGGGGCAGCCGCACCCTTGACTCTTGGCGCCTCCCTCTCCCCTGCTACACCTCTCCCTCTCGCAGAAGAACGGCGAAGCCCTGCTGCGGTGACTGCTGTATCCACCACCACACCGTCGTGCTGCTAGATCTTCATCAACCTCTCCTCCCCCTTGCTGGATCAAGAAGGAGGAGACTTCACGCTGACCGTACGTGTGTTGAACACGGAGGTGCCGCCCGTTCGGCGCTAGGATCTCCGGCGATTTGGATCACATCGAGTACAACTTCCTCATCCCCGTTCTTTGAACGCTTCCGCGCGTGATCTACAAAGGTGTGTAGATGTAATCCGATCACTCGTTGCTAGATGAACTCATAGATGGATCTTGGTGAAACCATAGAATTTTTTTTGTTTTCTGCAACGTTCCCCAACAGTGGCATCATGAGATAGGTCTATGCGTAGTTCTTTTTGCACGAGTAGAACACAGTTTGTTGTGGGCGTAGATGTTGTCAACTTTCTTGCCGCTACTAGTTTTATTTTTCTTCAGCAGTATTGTGGGATGAAGTGGCCCGGACCAACCTTACATGTACGCTTACGTGAGACCGGTTCCACCGACTGACATGCACTAGTTGCATAAGGTGGCTGGCGGGTGTCTGTCTCTCCCACTTTAGTTGGAGCGGATTCGATGAAATGGGTCCTTATGAAGGGTAAATAGAAGTTGACAAATCACATTGTGGCTTTCACGTAGGTAAGAAAACGTTCTTGCTAGAACCCTATTGCAGCCACGTAAAACTTGCAACAACAATTAGAGGACGTCTAACTTGTTTTTGCAGCAAGTGTTTTGTGATGTGATATGGCCAAAGTTGTGATGAATGATGAATGATATATATGTGATGTATGAGATGTTCATGCTATTGTAATAGGAATCACGACTTGCATGTCGATGAGTATGACAACCGGCAGGAGCCATAGGAGTTGTCTTTATTTTTTGTATGACCTGTGTGTCATTGAGAAACGCCGTGTAAATTACTTTACTTTATTGCTAAACATGTTAGCCATAGTAGTAGAAGTAATAGTTGGCGAGCAACTTCATGGAGACACGATGATGGAGATCATGACGATGGAGATCATGGTGTCATGCCGGTGACAAGATGATCATGGAGCCCCAAGATGGAGATCAAAGGAGCTATGTTATATTGGCCATATCATGTCACTATTATTATTTGATTGCATGTGATGTTTATCATGTTTTTGCATCTTGTTTACTTAGAACGACGGTAGTAAATAAGATGATCCCTCATAATAATTTCAAGAAAGTGTTCCCCCTAACTGTGTGCCGTTGCGACAGTTCGTTGTTTCGAAGCACCACGTGATGATCGGGTGTGATAGATTCCAATGTTCACATACAACAGGTGTAAGACAGATTTACACATGCAAACACTTAGGTTGACTTGACGAGCCTAGCATGTACAGACATGGCCTCAGAACAAAGAAGACCGAAAGGTCGAGCATGAGTCGTATAGAAGATATGATCAACATGAAGATGTTCACCGATGTTGACTAGTCCGTCTCACGTGATGATCGGACACGGCCTAGTCAACTCGGATCATGTTATACTTAGATGACTGGAGGGATGTCTATCTGAGTGGGAGTTCATTAAATAGATGAACTTAATTATTATGAACTTAGTCTAAAATATTTGCAATATGTCTTGTAGATCAAATGGCCAACGTTGTCCTCAACTTCAACGCGTTCCTAGAGAAAACCAAGCTGAAAGACGATGGCAGCAATTATATGGACTGGGTCCGGAACCTGAGGATCATCCTCATAGCTGCAAAGAAAGATTATGTCCTAGTAGCACCGCTAGGTGACGCACCTATTCTCCCTGTGGAACAAGACGTTATGAATGCTTGGCAGACACGTACCGATGATTACTCCCTCGTTTAGTGCGGCATGCTTTACAGCTTAGAGCCGGGGCTCCAAAAGTGTTTTGACAGACACGGAGCATATGAGATGTTCGAAGAGCTGAAAATGGTTTTTCAAGCTCATGCCCGGGTCGAGAGATATGAAGTCTCCGACAAGTTCTTCAGTTGTAAGATGGAGGAAAATAGTTCTATCAGTGAGCACATACTCACTATGTCAGGGTTACATAACCGGTTGACTCGGCTGGGAGTTAATCTCCCAGATGACGCGGTCATTGACAGAATCCTTCAGTCGCTTCCACCGAGCTACAAGAGCTTTGTGATGAACTTCAATATGCAGGGGATGGAAAAGACCATTCCTGAAGTATTTGCAATGCTGAAATCAGTAGAGGTAGAAGTCAAAAAGGAACATCAAGTGTTGATGGTGAATAAAACCACTAAGTTCAAGAAAGGCAAGGGTAAGAAGAACTTCAAGAAGGACGGCAAGGGAGTTGCCGCGCCCGGCAAGCAAGCTGCCGGGAAGAAGCCAAAGAATGGACCCAAGCCCGAGACTGAGTGCTTTTATTGCAAGGAAAGTGGTCACTGGAAGCGGAATTGCCCCAAATACTTAGCGGACAAGAAGGCCGGCAAAACGAAAGGTATATGTGATATACATGTACTTGATGTGTACCTTACCAGTACTCGTAGTAGCTCCTGGGTATTTTATACCGGTGTAGTTGCTCACATTTGTAACTCAAAGCAGGAGCTGCGGAATAAGCGGAGACTGGCAAAGGACGAGGTGACGATGCGCGTCGGGAATGGTTCCAAGGTCGATGTGATCGCCGTCGGCACGCTACCTCTACATTTACCTGCGGGATTAGTTTTGAACCTCAATAATTGTTATTTAGTGCCAAGTTTGAGCATGAACATTGTATCAGGATCTTGTTTAATACGAGATGGCTACTCATTTAGATCCGAGAATAATGGTTGTTCTATTTATATGAGAGATATGTTTTATGGTCATGCTCCGATGGTGAATGGTTTATTCTTAATGAATCTCGAGCATAATGCTACACATACTCATAGTGTGAGTACCAAAAGATGTAAGGTTGATAATGATAGTCCCACATACTTGTGGCACTGCCGCCTTGGTCACATAGGCGTCAAACGCATGAAGAAGCTCCATGCAGATGGACTTTTAGAGTCTCTTGATTACGAATCATTTGACACGTGCGAACCATGCCTCATGGGTAAAATGACCAAGACTCCGTTCTCAGGAACAATGGAGCGAGCAACCAACTTATTGGAAATCATACATACTAATGTGTGCGGTCCAATGAGTGTTGAGGCTCGCGGTGGTTATCGTTATGTTCTCACCCTCACTGATGACTTGAGTAGATATGGGTATGTCTATTTAATGAAACACAAGTCTAAGACCTTTGAAAAGTTCAAGGAATTTTAGAGTGAGGTTGAGAATCAACGTGACAGGAAAATCAAGTTCTTGCGATCAGATCGTGGAGGAGAATACTTGAGTCACGAATTTGGCACACACTTAAGAAAAAGTGGAATAGTTTCACAACTCAAGCCGCCTGGAACACCTCAGCGTAATGGTGTGTCCGAACGTCGTAATCGCACTCTATTAGATATGGTGCGATCTATGATGTCTCTTACCGATTTACCACTATCATTTTGGGGCTATGCTTTAGAGACTGCCGCATTCACTTTAAATAGGGCGCCGTCGAAATCTGTTGAGACGATACCGTATGAATTATGGTTTGGGAAGAAACCTAAGCTGTCATTTCTAAAAGTTTGGGGATGCGATGCTTATGTCAAGAAACTTCAACCTGAAAAGCTCGAACCCAAGTCGGAAAAATGCGTCTTCATAGGATACCCTAAAGAAACTATTGGGTATACCATCTACCTCAGATCCGAAGGCAAGATCTTTGTTGCCAAGAATGGATCCTTTCTAGAGAATGAGTTTCTCTCGAAAGAAGTAAGTGGGAGGAAAGTAGAACTTGATGAAGTATTACCTCTTGAACCGGAAAATGGCGCAACTCAAGAAAATGTTCCTGAGGTGCCTGCACCGACTAGAGAGGAAGTTAATGATGATGATCATGAAACTTCAGATCAAGTTGCTACTGAACTTCGTAGGTCCACAAGGACACGTTCCGCACCAGAGTGGTACGGCAACCCTGTCTTGGAAATCATGTTGTTAGACAACGGTGAACCTTCGAACTATGAAGAAGCGATGGCGGGCCCGGATTCCGACAAATGTCTGGAAGCCATGAAATCCAAGATAGGGTCCATGTACGAAAATGAAGTATGGACTTTGACTGACTTTCCCGTTGAGCGGCGAGCCATAGAAAATAAATGGATCTTTAAGAAGAAGACAGACGCGGATGGTAATGTGACCATCTATAAAGCTCGGCTTGTCGCTAAGGGTTATCGACAAGTTCAAGGGGTTGACTACGATGAGACTTTCTCTCCCGTAGCGAAGATGAAGTCCGTCCGAATTATGTTAGCAATTGCCGCATACTATGATTATGAGATATGGCAAATGGACGTCAAAACGGCATTCCTTAATGGTTTCCTTAAGGAAGAATTGTATATGATGCAGCCGGAAGGTTTTGTCGATCCTAAGAATGCTGACAAGGTGTGCAAGCTCCACCGCTCGATTTATGGGCTGGTGCAAGCATCTCGGAGTTGGAACATTCGCTTTGATGAGATGATCAAAGCGTTTGGGTTTATGCAGACTTATGGAGAAGCCTGCGTTTACAAGAAAGTGAGTGGGAGCTCTGTGGCATTTCTCATATTATATGTAGATGACATACTTTTGATGGGAAATCATATAGAGCTTTTGGACAGCATTAAGGCCTACTTGAATAAGAGTTTTTCAATGAAGGACCTTGGAGAAGCTACTTATATATTAGGCATCAAGATCTATAGAGATAGATCAAGACGTCTCATAGGTCTTTCACAAAGCACATACCTTGATAAGATATTGAAGAAGTTCAATATGGATCAGTCTAAGAGGGGGTTCTTGCCTGTGTTGCAAGGTGTGAAATTGAGCTCAGCTCAATGTCCGACCACGGTAGAAGATATAGAAGAGATGAGTGTCATCCCCTATGCCTCATCCATAGGTTCTATTATGTATGCCATGTTGTGTACCAGACCTGATGTAAACCTTGCCGTAAGTTTGGTAGGTACCAAAGTAATCCCGACAAGGAACACTGGACAATGGTCAAGAATATCCTGAAGTACCTGAAAAGGACTAAGGAAATGTTTCTCGTTTATGGAGGTGACGAAGAGCTCGTCGTAAAGGGTTACGTCGACGCTAGCATCAACACAGATCTGGATGACTCTAAGTCACAAACCGGATACATGTATATTTTGAATGGTGGGGCAGTAAGCTGGTGAAGTTGCAAGCAGAGCGTCGTGGTGGGATCTACATGTGAAGCGGAGTACATGGCAGCCTCGGAGGCAGCGCATGAAGAAATTTGGGTGAAGGAGTTCATCACAAACCTAGGAGTCATACCCAATGCGTCGGGGCCGATCAAACTCTTCTGTGACAACACTGGAGCTATTGCACTTGCCAAGGAGCCCAGGTTTCACAAGAAGACCAGGCACATCAAGCGTCGCTTCAACTCCATTCGTGAAAATGTTCAATATGGAGACATAGATATTTGTAAAGTACATACGAACCTAAATGTAGCAGATCCGTTGACTAAACCTCTCCCTAGAGAAAAACATGATCAACACCAGAATTCCATGGGTGTTCGGTTCATCACAATGTAACTAGATTATTGACTCTAGTGCAAGTGGGAGACTGTTGGAAATATGCCCTAGAGGCAATAATAAAAGGATTATTATTATATTTCCTTGTTCATGATAATTGTCTTTTATTCATGCTATAATTGTGTTATCTAGAAATCGTAATACATGTGTGAATACATAGACACCAACATGTCCCTAGTAAGCCTCTAGTTGACTAGCTCGTTGAGCAACAGATAGTCATGGTTTCCTGACTATGGACATTGGATGTCATTGATAACGAGATCACATCATTAGGAGAATGATGTGATGGACAAGACCCAATCCTAAACATAGCACAAGATCGTATAGTTCGTTTGCTAGAGTTTTTCCAATGTCAAGTATCTTTTCCTTAGACCATGAGATCGTGTAACTCCCGGATACCGTAGGAGTGCTTTGGGTGTACCAAATGTCACAACGTAACTGGGTCACTATAAAGGTATACTACGAGTATCTCCGAAAGTGTCTGTTGGGTTGACACGGATCAAGACTGGGATTTGTCACTACGTATGACGGAGAGGTATCTCTGGGCCCACTCGATAATGCATCATCATAATGAGCTCAAAGTGACCAAGTGTCTGGTCACGGGATCATGCATTACGGTACGAGTAAAGTGACTTGCCGGTAACGAGATTGAACGAGGTATTGGGATACCGATGATCGAATCTCGGGCAAGTAACGTATCGATTGACAAAGGGAATTGTATACGGTGTTGCTTGAATCCTCGACATCGTGGTTCATCCGATGAGATCATCGAGGAGCATGTGGGAGCCAACATGGGTATCCAGATCCCGCTGTTGGTTATTGACCAGAGAGCCATCTCGGTCATGTCTACATGTCTCCCGAACCCGGTCTACACACTTAAGGTTCGGTGACGCTAGGGTTGTAGAGATATGAATATGCAGTAACCCGAAAGTTGTTTGGAGTCTCGGATGAGATCTCAGATGTCACGAGGAGTTCCGAAATTGTCCGGAGGTGAAGAATTATATATAGGAAGTGCAGTTTCGGACATCGAGAGAGTTTCGGGGGTCACCGGTATTGTACGGGGACCACCGGATGGGTCCCGGGGTCCACTGGGTGCGACCACCCATCCCGGAGGGCCCCATGGGCTGAAGTGGGGAGGGGAACCAGACCATAGTGGGCTGGTGCGCCCCCCTTGGCCCATCCCCTGCGCCTAGGGTTGGAAACCCTAGGGTGGGGGGCGCCCCACTTGCCTTGGGGGCCACTCCACCCTTGGCCGCCCCCCCCCCCTAGGAGATCCCATCTCCTAGGGCCGGCGCCCCCCTTGGGGAGCCTATATAAAGGGGGGAGGGAGGGGCAGCCGCACCCTTGACTCTTGGCGCCTCCCTCTCCCCTGCTACACCTCTCCCTCTCGCAGAAGAACGACGAAGCCCTGCTGCGGTGACTGCTGTATCCACCACCACACCGTCATGCTGCTGGATCTTCATCAACCTCTCCTCCCCCTTGCTGGATCAAGAAGGAGGAGACGTCACGCTGACCGTACGTGTGTTGAACACGGAGGTGCCGTCCGTTTGGCGCTAGGATCTCCAGTGATTTGGATCACGTAGAGTACGACTTCCTCAACCCCGTTCTTTGAACGCTTCCGCGTGTGATCTACAAAGGTATGTAGATGCAATTCGATCACTCGTTGCTAGATGAACTCATAGATGGATCTTGGTGAAACCGTAGGAAATTTTTTGTTTTCTGCAACGTTCCCCAACACTATTATTGTTGACATTACCCTTGAGGTAAAAGGTTGGGAGGCAAAACTATAAGCCCCTATCTTTCTTTGTGTCCGGCTAAAACTTCATAACCATGAATATTGCAAGAGTGTTAGCAATTGTGAAAGACTAAATGATGCTTGAGTATGTGGACTTATTGAAAAGCTCTTATATTGACTCTTTCCTATGTTATGATAAATTGCAATTGCTTCAATGACTGATATTATAGTTTGTTGGTTCTCAATGAAGTTTCTGATTCATACTTGAAATTGTGAATGAATTGTTACTTTAGCATAAGAGACCATATGAATATATATATATGGTGTTGTTCTAAGAATGATCATGATGCCCTCATGTCCGTATTTTATTTTATCGACACCTCTATCTCTAAACATGTGGACATATTTTTCGATATCGACTTTCGCTTGAGGACAGGCGAGGTCTAAGCTTGGGGGAGTTGATACGTCCATTTTGCATAATGCTTTTATGTTGACATTTATTGCATTATGGGATGTTATTACACGTTATGTCACAATACTTATGCCTGTTCTCTCTTATTTAATAAGGTTTACATGAAGAGGGAGAATGCCGGCAGCTGGAATTCTGGGCTGGAAAAGGAGCAAATATTAGAGACCTATTCCGCACAACTCCAAAAGTCCTCAAACTTCACGGGAGCACGTTTCAGAATATATAAAAAATATTGGGCGAAGAAAGAACCAGAGGGGGGCCACCCACCATCCACGAGGGTGGGGGCGCGCCCTACCCCCTGGGCGCGCCCCCTGCCTCGTGGGCCCCCTGGCAGGCCTCCGGTGCCCATCTTCTGCTATATGAAGTCTTTTACCCTAGAAAAAATCATAAGCAAGCTCACGGGATGAAACTCCGCCGCCACAAGGCGGAACCAATCTAGGGCTCTGGCGGAGCTGTTCTGCCGGGGAAACTTTCCTCGGGGAGGGGGAAATCATCACCATCGATCCTCTCATCGGGAGGGGGTCAATCTCCATCAACATCTTCACCAGCACCATCTCATCTCAAACCCTAGTTCATCTCTTGTATCCAATCTTTGTCCCAAAGCCTCAGATTGGTACCTGTGGGTTGCTAGTAGTGTTAATTACTCCTTGTAGTTGATGCTAGTTGGTTTATTCGGTGGAAGATCATATGTTCAGATCCTTTATGCATACTAATACCCCTCTGATTATGAACAAGAATATGATTTGTGAGTAGTTACGTTTGTTCCTGAGGACATGGGAGAAGTCTTGGTATAAGTAGTCATGTGAATTTGGTATTCGTTCGATATTTTGATGAGATGTATGTTGTCTTTCCTCTAGTGGTGTCATATGAACGTCGACTACATGACACTTCACCATTGTTTGGGCCTAGAGGAAGGCATTGGGAAGTAATAAGTAGATGATGGGTTGCTAGAGTGACAGAATCTTAAACCCTAGTTTATGCGTTGCTTCGTAAGGGGCTGATTTGGATCAACATGTTTCATGCTATGGTTAGGTTTACCTTAATACTTTTGTTGTAGTTGCGGATGCTTGCAATAGAGGTTAATCATAAGTGGGATGCTTGTCCAAGTAAGGACAACACCCAAGCACCGGTCCACCCACATACCAAATTATCAAAGTACCGAACGCGAATCATATGATCGTGATGAAACCTAGCTTGACGATAATTCCCATGTGTCCTCGGGAGCGCTTTTCTCTATATAAGAATTTTTCTAGGCTTGTCCTTTGCTACAAAAAGGATTGGGCCACCTTGCTGAAATTTATTTACTTTTGTTACTTGTTGCTCGTTACAAATTATCTTATCACAAAACTATCTATTACCTATAATTTTAGTGCTTGCAGAGAATACCTTGCTGAAAACTGCTTATCATTTCCTTCTGCTCCTCGTTGGGTTCGACACTCTTACTTACCGAAAGGACTACGATAGATCCCCTACACTTGTGGGTCATCACTCTCCCATCTTGGGGAGGGCGATCTCCATCAACATCATCACCAACACCATCTCATCTCAAACCCTAGTTCATCTCTTGTATGCAATCTTGTTACCAGAAATATAGATTGTTGCTAGGGGGTGACTAGTAGTGTTGATTACATCTTGTAGTTGATTACTATATGGTTTATTTGGTGGAAGATTATATGTTCAGATCCATTATAAATATTAATACCCCTCTGATCATGAGCATGTTTGTTGTTTGTGAGTAGCTACCTTCGTTCTTGAGGTCACGGGATAAATCAAGTTGCAAGCAATCATGTGAATTTGATATGTGTTCGATATTTTGATAGTATGTATGTTGTGATTCCCTTAGTGGTTTCATGTGAACGTCGACTACATGACACTTCACCATAGTTGGGCCTAAGGGAATGCATTGTGGAGTAGTAAATAGATGGTGGGTTGCGAGAGTGACAGAAACTTAAACCCCGGGTTACGTACTATTCTGTAAGGGACCGATTGGATCCTAGATTTTAATGCTATGGTTAGAATTTATTCTTAATACTTTTATTGTAGTTGCGGATGCTTGCGGGAGGGTTAATCATAAGTAGGAGGTTTGTTCAAGTAAGAACAACAACTAAGCACCGGTCCACCCACATATCAAATTATCAAAGTAGCGAACACAAATCAAACCAATATGATGAAAGTGACTAGATGAAATTCCCGTGTACCCTCAAGAACGCTTTGCTCATTATAAGGAACCGTTTTGGCCCGTCCTTTGCCTCAAAAGGTGTTGGGGGTTTGGTGCGACATATGCCAACGGATGGCTTATCATGGTGGGGGCGAGTAGAACATCGCCGGTGCCTGGAAACGGGATGAGGCGAAGGCATGCACGCCGGCGAATCTTACCCAGCTTCAGGGCTCTCCGGGGAGATAATACCCCTACTGCTGCTCTACGGGGTCTCCGCATGATCACTATGGCAAAGTGTTTACACGGTTGCTCCTTGAGCTGTTTCTAGGAGGTAGGAGAGGGCAAGGCTAGCTCTCTCCCTTCTATATGATCTGGTCTAGAGCTAATGGGTTCCAACCCTTTGCATGGGTGCCCTGGGGGGTTTATATAGGCCTACCCCCAGGGGTACAATGGTAATCCGGCTGGACGCGGGCCCAGCCGTTAGCGCCTCCGGCCTCCGTCTTCTCTGCCGAACGCTGGGGCCCGCCGGCTGGCGGGCCCCGCTGACTGGCCTGGTACGGAGCCGACAGGCCGCGTCCGCCGCGGGCGGGTCTTGCCGGCTGCTGATTACTGTAGCCGTGCTTCTGATGACGCGGGCTTGATCATGGGGTCGTGGCAACAGCCCCGCCGCCTGGCGGGCGATCACTATTGCCACTCTCCATCACATCTTGATTAATGGTGCGTGGGCCCTGGGGGAGGGCTCGGCCGACTCCCCCAGGCCGACTTCCGACGGGTCCGACTAGTGGTCCTCTTGCCGTCTCTTGGGGTCTCATCGTCTGGTGGGACCCGCCGCCTCTGAGCTGTACAGACAAGCCGTCGTGGGTGCAGGATTCGGTCATGTGGTGCTGATGTCAGGGCCGGCACGGCAACAGTGCCACGCCGCATGGAGATCTTCCGGGGTACGGCGTGCCGTGGCCATGCCCGCCCTTGGTAAGGGGCGGGAGTGGGCTTCACTGTAGCCACTCCCCTGCCCCGTCCCCCCTTGACGAGGTCACGGGGTTTGTTGGAATCGCAGGCCGACTCCCCAAAGCCGGCTTCTCCGGAAGTCGCCAGTCAGGAGTCGGCTTACCCTGCGGTCGTCCCTGGGACTCGGCCGCGAGTGGTCAGTCGGCCGTCTTGTCGTGGACTTCTTGAAGGCGGCTCTCCGTCCTGGGGTCTTGAGGGGCGCAGCCTGCCCCGATGTCTTGAAAGGTTCTGGGGCTCGGGTTGGCCTACCTGTGGCCCATTACTCTGACAGTAGTCCCCGAAGCTGGTGAGGCGCCGCGGACGATCGGGCGAGAAGCCTCGGCAGTTTCTCTTTTCGGGTGCTCAACACATGGTCTTTGATTGACTTCTGCCGGGCCGACTACAAGGAGTCGGATTTGCTCAATTCGGACTCACTTGATTCCGACTCGCACAATATTTCGAACGTCGCGGCGGGATCCAAGTAGCGTGCTGGCTAAGCCTCCAGGCCGCCGCCCGTTCTAGGCCTGTCATGCGATGACACATGGTTGGGCCGTCCTGCTAGCCTATGCGCGTGACGGGACAGGCCCATAGGCGGGGCCCGCCACTACCGCGCCTCGGCACCCGAGCGGATCCGCTGCGGCCCCGGCGGACGTTTGGGATTCCCGTGGAGTTACTGCGCGCAATAACTTTATCATGGAACGTGGGGGACGTGGGGCCGTGGGCGCACTAAATCCCCACGTCCGCCCCCTCGGGTTCGCAGCCCACGGGGCTATAAGTAGGGGGAAGAAGGGGGCACGCGCGCCCCTCCTTCCCACCACTCCTTGCTTTCTTCCTTCTCACTGCTCCTCGCTCTCCTCCTTCTTCTTCTTCTTCGCTCCGCCGCGCTCCCAAGCTCCGGCGAACGCCGCGGCGATCAGCTCGCGATGAGTTCTTCCTCCGCCGCCGCGCCTCCCCCGGTGCGCTCCGGCACTTGGGACGGTTCCGAAGTTCACGACGACCACATCGAGTTCCTTCGCCGGACTCGTCGGCTTCCCGGCGAGGATCACGTCCGGGTGCGCCTTGCGCCGAAGCGGGAGATTTCCCCCGCACCGCAGGAGGGCGAACGGGTCATCTTCCGCTTGCACTGCTTGCGCGGGTTGGGGCTGCCGGCGAGCAGTTTCTTCTGATCTTTCCTGGAGTTCTACGGCCTCCAGCCGCACCACCTCACCCCCAACACAATGGTGCTACTGTCCGCCTTCGTGGCCTTGTGCGAAGGCTTCCCCGGAGTCCTCCCCACCCTCGTGCTCTGGGGGGAGTTCTTCTTCTCCAAGCTCGGCACCCAGGCCGCGGGCGTGCCGGCTCAGTGCGGCGCTTTCATCGCCGTGCGGAGGTCGGGGGCCGACAATCCTTTCCCCTCCATCTCGCTGATAAAGTCGGTGAAGATGTGGCAGAGATCCTAGTTTTACGTCAGGAGCGTCTCCGCGAGGGGGGACTGGGTCAACCTGCCGGCTTTCGAAGCCGGCCCGCCGGCTGGGCGACTGCCCAACTGGTCGTACCGGGCCAAGTCGCTGACGCCTGCGGGAGCCGGCGCCATCGCGCGACTCCGAGTGCTGACGCAGTCGGAGGGTTTGACTGGTCCAGACCTGCTGGCCGCCTTCGTGGCGCGCCGAGTTCTCCCACTCCAAGGCCTCCCCCACATGATATGCCAGATGAGCGGGCACCGCGACCCGAGTCGGATGTGCACCAAGGACATGCCTCAAGAAGAGGTGGCCTTCATGGTGAACTACCTCTCGGATAGCAAGCTCCTGGAGGATTGGCGGTTCGGCAAGGAGCTGTACTCCCGCGCCAACCCTCCGCCCGTGGTGAGTTGCCTATCCTTTCTTTCTTCGGATTGTCTTCTCTCTCGCCGAGTTTGTTTTGACCGGTCGGCTTTGGTCAGAATCCCCTCCTCCACCCGCCAGCCGGCACCTCGGGGCCGGCCCGCGAGTTCCTCGCCGACCGGGTGGAGAGCAACGTCGACGACCCTGATATGGGGGCGGCAGCTCTGGAGGACGACGCCGAGGGAGGAGGAGGAACAACAGGCGACTTCAGGCCTTCGGCCACTTTCGCCGATTGGCTTGACGACGACGCCGAGGGGGAAGTCGCCCCCCGCCATCGGCCAGGAGCCAGCCAGCCTAGCGCGGGCTCTTCTGTCACGTCGGGTGCTCCAGGCGGCGGGAAGAAGCGCAGGGCCGTGCCGACCTTGTTCGGCAGTCGGCCGAAGAAACCCAAGGGTTCGGCTGCGGCGACCCGGCGGGACGAGGCGGCCGCGAAGGCCATCCGCTTCCGTAAGGAAGTGAAGAAGCCACCATTGGTCTCCGCGTGAGTACTCTGTCTTAATGCTTTATTCTTTCTTTGTGGCTTTGTCTGAGTCTTTTCTTGCTCCCCTTGCTTCAGGGCTCCCCCCACTCTTGAGAGGGTCACCGCCGCCTCCGTCATGGGGTCAGCGGAGACGTCCGCCACCACTCGGCGGATTGACCCCGCTGCTGACCTCCGGGAGGCGACGGAGCAAAATGCGTAGGAGAAGCGCAACGAAGAAGAGGCCGTTCGCCTGGAGAAGGCGGAGGCCGATAGGGCGGAGGCCTCCGCCAAGAAAAAACTGGCGGAGGCCGAAGCCGCACGCCGCCAATCGGCGGTGTTCGTCACCCCGTTGAACTCTGCGCCGCCGCCTCCAGAGTTCACGGGGCAGACTGGAGAAGCCGGCAAGGAGAACCCCGTCGTGGAGAGGGAAGGCGGCGACCCCTCTACGCCGGACGTGAATGTTCCGCCGCCGCCTCCGCCGCCGTCTGAAGGTGCGCAAGGTAAGCAGCCAGCGGACCCTCCGGTGCCGCCGACCGAAGACGAGGCCGTGGCGAGGCTACTCCTCCAAGTCGGCTCGCCAACGCGCCGCCGTATGGAGAAGGCGACTTCGGCGCCCCACCCCCTAGAGGCCGGCACCGCCAGCTCGGCGATCCCAGACGCCGAAGCAACGAGCGCCGCGCCCATTGGGTGGGTGCGAGGAGGCGGCATAGGGCCGCTGAACCAGGCGCTTCTGGACGTCCAGATGAAGCTTCGTGCCGAGGGAGACGCTCTCCAGAATTGCACCAAGGTGTACCTGGCGTCGCGGGCAGCCGTCCGGGTATGTTTTTTTCCTTTGGTCTTTGTTTTCTTGTTCCTCTCTGTGGGGGCGCGCCAGCGCACCCACTGGGTGTAGTCCCCGAGTTTCGGGCTGGCTGCTGAGCTGGCGGCCCGGAACTCCAATTGATGAACCCTGGGTATTAACTTTTTGTCTGAAACGTTTGTTGCAGGACTACCACAACCTCCGCGTTACTGCCTTCAACCGTAATGTTGAAGAGCTGGGCAAGCGGACCGCCGATTTGTCGGAGAGCCGGAGTAAGTCCTTTTCCTTCTTTGCAGGGGCGCGCTGGCGCACCCGCGGGCTGTAGTCCCCGAGATTCGGGCCGACTGCTGAGCAGTCGGGCCGGATCTCCCCGGCGACCTTCTTTACCTGATGACTTAACGCCTTCTCTCTTCCTTTTTTTCAGGAGCCAACGCTGCTCTTCAACAGTAGCTGAGCGACGCCAACTCCTCTTTGCATGCCAAAGAGGAGGAGTGCGGCAAGCTCGCCACGGAGCGCGACCTGCTGGCCACTCAATTGGCAGAGCAGAAGGAGCTACTTGTGAAGACGCAGAGGGAGGCGGAGGAGACGGAAACCGCCCTCCTGGCCGAGTTCGCGAGCGAGCGCTCCTCCTGGTCTGACAAGTAGGCGATGCTAGCCTCCGGCTTCCATGAGATTGAAGATATCGTTGATGGTGGGTTTCTTTACTTTCTTTCTTCGAGTTGCCGATTTAAGTCGTGCCGACTTCTGGTTTTTGACTTGCTTCTTTGTTTCTTCCTGTCTTTGCAGACTTCTTTCCTGGGCACTCGCAGGCCGCCATCCAAGCCATCGAGGCTGACCGAGAAGGTTGGAGGGCGGAAGGCGTAGAGATTTCCGCCGACGCCCCCCGAACTCTTGACGAGCACATCCTGAGCATCGAGGCTCGCCTTCGGCCGGCTCACCGGATGCTGCGCCGGCTTCAGCGTGTTGGTGCCCATGCGATTGCCGCCCTGTGGCCGGACATGCAAGCTCCACGCACCCCCAGCCTGACGGCCGACTGGCTAGAGGTCGCGGCTGGTCGTCTTGAGGCCTGGAAGGGCTCTTCGGCCCGAGCTGGAGCGCGTCGGGCCTTGGAGTTCATCAAGGCATGGTATCTGGGGCTGGATCTAGACCGGTTGGCCACGCTTCGGTCGGAGGCCCAGCCGGAGCTGGCAGCTGCGGAAGACGCCCTCGTCAAGCATGCTGCGGCGATCGCCGAGTACACTGACACCAGCATCTTCATCCCCGAGCGGTCTAAAGACGACGAGGAGGTACCACCGGAGTGGTTTGGGATGAACCCAGACTACGGCGAGGACTCGGCGGAGGTGATTGGCTCCATCGTCGAGGAAGAAGGCGAGGCGGAGGACGGAGGCGAGATGGAGGCACCAGAAGACGGAGCAGACGGCCAGCCTCAGCTCGACCGCGCCTCCAGCAACGAGCCGCGTGCGACAGACCCGACTGCCACCGGAGGCGATCAAGCCGAGACTAGCCAGCCGGCCGCCCCGACGCCTGATGCTGCCGCCTCCTCCGACCCTCCGAATCCGTCTACTGCTTCCTAAGATGCCGCTTTATTTTATCTGCTTCAGTAGTCTTTGAAGAACTTGTTAACTCGCACAATTCCACCCGCGGGGTGTATTTTGAACTTCTGCTCGAAGATTGGGCCAAGGGCCTATGTTATGTAAATATATTTATCCGAGTTCTATCTTTTCTTGCTCATTGCTCTTTTGGCTTTTTTCCTTTGTCGCTTTCTCTTAGTTGCCTGCCTTGCCAATCGGACAGCCGCTCTGCAGACTGTCGATGGATCAAGTGCTTGGCTACTTTGGGAAAGCAAGTACTTAGCCGTTTTTAAGAGTTTTTTGAGCAAGTTGAATAGAAGACGGTAATCCGACTATTTGAGAGTCGGTTTGCGAGAAAGGCTGGAAGCCATCTTGAGCTATGTTTTATGATTTCAGTCCTTAGCCATTTTTCATGTGAATGCCCATTCTACCTTACTCCTGCCCACCGTTCAGTCGCTCTGCGAGCTGCGGCTTCTGACAGGAGACGGTTTAGGCGTTTACACACTACTTGTCCGACTGCAGGAAGCATTTCATAGTGCAAGGCGGCAAGTCCTGGGCCGACTTGTCGAGCCCGGTGCCAAGCAGTATGACAAAGAGTAACATACTTGTAGGCATAATCTTTATCATACAGACAAAAGAGGGCAGTCCCCGAGTTCATCTCGGGGGGCCCGAAGTCTTGGTACTTTAATACAAAGGGTAGCGTGGTACATACTGCATCAACTGTAAAATCTTCGGAGGAGATTTGCATTCCATGGCCGCTCTGTCTCCTTGCCGGAGTCGTCCCTCTTGCGTGCTCGGGGCTTCTGAGCGTCAATCAGGAAGTAGGAGTCGTTGCCCAGTACTTTGCTGATGATGAAAGGGCCTTCCCAAGGCGCCGACGGCTTGTGCTGGCCGGCTGTTCACTGGATCAGCCGGAGCACAAGGTCGCCTTCTTGGAAAGATCTTGGCCTGACCTTCCTGTTGTGGTATCAGCGCAGGCTCTGCTGGTAGATGCTGGACCGGCTGAGTGCCAATAGCCGGCCCTCTTCCAGCAGGTCGATGCCGTCTTGGCGTGCTTCTTCTGCTTCCTCCTCGGTGTACATGGTGACTCATGGGGAATCGAACTCTATGTCCGTTAGGATGACGGCTTCGGCACCATAGACGAGGAAGAAAGGCGTGAAGCCGGTTGACTTGTTTGGAGTCGTGCGCAGACTCCAGAGGACGGCTGGTAGCTCATCGAGCAGCAGCCAGCCGAGCGCTCCAGAGGCTCGATCAGCCAGGGCTTGATGCCGCCGGACAGGATGAGGCTATTTGCTCGCTCCACCTGGCCGTTTGACTGTGGATGGGCGACGAACGCTAGGTCCAGTCGGATGCCCTGTGTTGAACAAAAACGGGCCAAGGCACCTTTGGCGAAATTTGTGCCGTTGTCGGTGATGATGTTGTGTGGTATGCCATACCGAATTGTGATATCGGCGATGAAAGTCACGACAGTTGGACCGTTTAGCTTTTTGATTGGCTTCGCTTCTATCCACTTGGTGAACTTGTCCACTGCGACAAGTGAGTTAAGCCACCTCGTGCTGTCTTGAATGGTCCCACCATGTCTAGACCCCAAACTGCGAAAGGATAGGCAATGGGGATGGTCTTGAGTGCGGAAGCTGACTGGTGCGGCTTGGAGCTGAACTTCTGGCACCCTTTGCATTTTTCGACCAACTCCTTGGCCTCTTCCAAGGCAGTTGGCCAGAAGAAACCGTGTCGAAAGGCTTTGGCGACGAGCACTCTTGAAGCCGCATGGTGGTCGCACTTGCCTTGATGGATGTCTTTGAGAATCGCTTGGCCTTGCTCTGGCTCTACGCAGCGCTGGTAGACACCAGTGACGCTGCGCCTGACCAGCTCTCTATTGACTGTGGTGTAGGCTGCCGCCCGGCGTTGTATTTGCCGAGCTGAGGTCTCATCAGTCGGCAGCTCTTTGTTCACCAGGAATTTGAGGATGGGCTGGGCCCATGAGGGTGCTGCTATTTCTTCGGCTGCCAGAACTGCGACTTGGACAAGGGCGGTTGAGCTGGGAGGCGGCGGGTTGGAGTCAACAGCCGCTTGCTGGGTTAATGAACTCCCCAGGCCGACTGGCGTGGCCCTTGGGCCGAGTTCTGGAGTCTTTGAGTCCGCCACCGCATTCCCCGGGCCGGGTTCGACTGTGGCGGCTTTGGGGTCATCCGCCAAAATCCCCGCGCCGACTGCCGGGGCTCTGGAGTCGGATTCGATGTCTTCGGGAGGAGCCGGCACAAAAATGGAGTCTGATTCTGGTGAAGGCTTGACAGACGGCTTGAGGAGGCGTTGAAGGGCGACGCCAGATGGTATTGCTTGGCGGGTAGAGCCGATTCGTGCCAAGGCATCTGCTTGGTCGTCGTCGTTTCTTGGCACATGGAGGAACTCGCACCCTTCGAAATACCCGCTGAGTTGCTGTACAAGGAAACGGTAACTAGCCATGTTTGCATCTTTCGCGTCCCAGTCGCCAGATGATTGCTGGACCACGAAGTCCGAGTCGCCATAACACAAGATCCGGCGGATGCCAAGTTCTTTGGCAAGCCGGAGCCCGTGAATGAGCGCCTCGTACTCGGCGACGTTGTTGGAGGAGGCAAAATGGATTTGTAGTGCGTATTTGAGCTTGTCGCCTTTAGGAGAGGTGAGGACGACGCCGGCTCCCAAGCCGGTGCGCATCTTGGAGTCGTCGAAATGCATCCGCCAATGGGTGGAGTCAGGCGCTGGAGGTAGGTAATGGGTCTCGGCCCAGTCGACGAGGAAGTCGGCCAGTGCTTGTGACTTGATAGCGGTGCGGGGCTGGTAGTGGATGGTGTAAGGAGCTAGCTCTATGGCCCACTTGGCCACTCGACCAGAAGCATCTCGGCTACCAATGATCTCAGCAAGTGGGGCCGTGCAGACCATCGTGATTGGATGCTCTTGAAAGTAAGGCTTCAATTTCTTGGCAGCAAAGTGTACGCCATAGCACATCTTCTGGTAGTGGGGGTAGTTCTGCTTGGAGGTCGACAGTACCTCGCTCAGGTAATATACCAGTCTCTGGATAGGTAGTGCCTTGCCTTCCTCCTTGCGTTCCACTACAATGACCGTGCTGACTACCCGGCTAGTGGCGGCGATGTACAGGATAGGTTCCTTGGGAGTCGGAGCCGCTAGGACGGGTGGAGTAGTCAGCATCTTCTTCGACTGGTGAAAAGCTTCGTCCGCCTTATGGTTTGTAACGCCCCAGATCTAACTTTCCATATTTGTATCCAACTCTTGCCGTCTCCGGCGCTAAGTTATATTTATTTCTCGGGTTGGGTCTTTGTCTTCGTGTGTGTTGTTTTCGTTTTCATGCATCTCATATCAGGTCATCACGTGCATTGCATTTGCATACATGTTCGTCTCATGCATTCGAGCATTTTCCCCGTTGTCCGTTTTGCATTCCGGCGTTTCGTTCTCCTCCGGTGGTCATTTCTACCTTTCTTTCTTGTGTGGGGTTTAAACATTTCCGGATTGGACCGAGTCTTGCCAAGCGGCCTTGGTTTACTACCGGTAGACCGCCTGTCAAGTTTCGGGTCATTTGGACTTCGTTTGATACTCCAACGGTTAACCGAGGGACCGAAAAGGCCTCGTGTGTGTTGCAGCCCAACACCCCCCAAATTTGGCCCAAAACCCACCAAACTCTGCTCCATGTCCTAGAGCGTTCGATCACGATCGTGTGGGCGAAAACCGCACCTCATTTGGACTCTCCTAGCTCCCTCTATGCCTATATATACACCCCTCCGTTTTCGGATCTCTCCCTCTCCCCGAAACCCTAAAAAAAAAAAAAAACTCCTTCCTCCGCCGCCGACGGACGTGTCCGGCCCGCGCCGGACAGCGTCCGCTCCACCCCGCCGCCCGCCTCAGCCAACGCTGTGCCGCCACGTGGGCGCGCCCACATCGCCGCCGCCGGGCCCGCCAGGCCCACGGGGAGCCCCCGCGGCCCGTCTCCACATCGCCGCCCCCGCGCCCGACCCCGGTCGCCTGCGCCGCCTCCTTCCCCGACGCCGGTGGCCGGCGCCGCCGCGTGCCGCCTCCCCGCCGCCGCTCGCCTCTTCCCCCGCGGCCGACCACGACCACCGCCGCCGCCCGCGGTTCCCCTCGCCGCCCGGGAGCACCGGCGCGCGCCGCCCGCCTCCACGCCGGCGCCGCCCCGGCAGCCTCCTCCCCGACCGGCGGCCGCGTCTCCGGCGAGCTCCGCCTCCGGTTGCTACAGTGCTCCGGCGCCGCCTCGGTTTCCGTGAGGTCCCAGATCTCAGATCCAACCCCCCCCCCGTTGACTTTTGTCCAGAAACCCTAGTTTTTTTATGCGATGTTTGACTGCTCGTATCTCCGCAACCGTAGATCCGTTTTAGGCGTATGATATATCAAAATCTTCGTCTCGACATGTACATCATTTCATTCCATTGCATCATTTGCATTTGAGGTCATCTTGATACCCAAAATGCTGTTAGAAGGAGGCTTCGTGAGTTAAATTTCAGATCCGTTAGTTCATCATGCACTTTTGTCATTTTTGCTATATTTAATCCGTGCATGACATGCCTGTGCCCCTTTGGGATGTATTGTGAAGCATTTTGTCTTCTTTCCAGAGGTGCCACCCATGCATTTTTAGGATGTGTGTGTTGTCTTGTGCAAGCTTGCGAAGTAGGGTACCTGGGGATGCAGATTTCAGGGACTTAGTGATTTTCACTAAGTCTGGGATATTTTAGTTCACGATGCTATATGTCCAGCTTGTTTCCTAGTGATCCGTGCCTCTTTTGAGGATGATCAGTAAGGGAGTTTTGATATTTATGTTATGCTCTATCCATCCATGTCTTTGTTTGCATTTGTGGAGTGCTCTAGGTTGACTCAATCGAGCTCAACTTTTGCTTCATTGTTAATCCGGGCAGATCGTCAACTTGTTTGCGATTTCGCCGATGCTACCGTTAGCGTTCCATGCATGCTATGCCTTCGTTCTTGCCATGTGTAGCTAGCACTTTGTGCCTTCTTGCTGGTGATATGCTTTCCTTGCCATGACTTGCACCGTAGTGAGTGCATCGAGCTCGTTTACATGCCTTCGTGAGTTAAATTTCAGCATGTCTCAGTTTTCACAAAGTCTGAAAACTGATTGTGTTCGAGCGATGTTCGTGAGCTCGGTAGAGTATTTTGTGAACCCTTTTGGCCCCAGGTCACTTTGGGTGTTTTGTTAAGCTTGTTGAGTAGCTCCAAGCCATGTTCTTACTTGTCATGTTCAGGTTTTCTATCATGTTGTTTTGCTGCTCCGAAGAGAGCTTCGTGATCTGAAATTTCAGACTAGTGTTAATTTCACCAAGTCTGAAATCTGTTTTGCATTTGCGTTTTAGCCATGCTTGTTTGAAACTCTTAATGGATGAATTTGCCTATGGCTCAGTG
Source organism: Triticum aestivum (assembly GCF_018294505.1). NCBI lineage: Eukaryota > Viridiplantae > Streptophyta > Magnoliopsida > Poales > Poaceae > Triticum > Triticum aestivum. The sequence goes on from NC_057806.1 coordinate 572,844,959, forward strand.
CTAGTGTTTTGTCAACCATCTTGTGTACATCACTGCCATATATTTTTTTTTCATGTTTGGTGGCTGTAGCATGTTCTTTTTGTTGCATTTAGATGCCTACTTGCTGTAAATCGCAGACCGGTGTCATATCTTAAAACGCTTGCCATTTCCAAACCGTAGCTCCGATTCCTATGATCTTTATATCGTTTTCAAGCGATTTCATCCCCTCTATCCAGTGGCACACTTGGTTTTACAAGTTGAGGCCAGGTTCAGGCATTTCCTGTCATATCTTGCATTTTGCATCCCGCATCGCATCCCGCATAGCATATCGTCATTTCATCATATTGCTTGGTCTTGCCCGTGGTTGATTGTATCCTTGTTGCTTGTTTGTCTTGTTGGATAGAGCCGGGAGACGAGTTTGCTACCGAGGAGCCCGTTGAGTTTGCTTGTGAGGATCCAGTCAACTCTGACAACTGTGCAGGCAAGATGATCATACCCTCGAAATCACTACTATCTTTGCTATGCTAGTTTGCTCGCTCTTTTGCTTGCCACTGCTTCGATGCCTACCTTTTGCTTGTCAGCCTCCCAATTGCCATGTTGAACCTCTAACCCACCTTTGTCCTAGCAAACCGTTGATTGGCTATGTTACCGCTTGCTCAGCCCTTCTTATAGCGTTGTTAGTTGCAGGTGAAGATTGGAGCCGTTCCTTGTTGGAACATTTATATTGCTTGTTGGGATATCATTATATTGCTATGTTATCTTAACGCATCTATATACTTGGTAAAGGGTGGAAGGCTCGGCCTCTCGCCTAGTGTTTTGTTCCACTCTTGCCGCCCTAGTTTCCGTCATATCGGTGTTATGTTCCCGGATTGTTGCGTCCCTTACACGGTTGGGCTATAATGGGAACCCCTTGATAGTTCGTCTTGATTAAAGCTTTTCCAGCAATGCCCAACATTGGTTTTATCATTTGTCACCTAGCCTCTTTTTCCCTTGGGTTTCCGGAGCCCGAGGGTCATCTTATTTTAACCCCCCCGGGCCAGTGCTCCTCTGAGTGTTGGTCCGAACCAGGCAGCCTGCGGGGCCACCTCGGGGAAACTTGAGGTTTGGTTTTACTCGTAGCTTGACCTATCCGAGCGTGCCCTGAGAAAGAGATATGTGCAGCTCCTATCGGGATTTGTCGGCACATTCGGGCGGTGTTGCTGGACTTGTTTTAACCTGCCGAATCATCTTGTTGTACCGAGATACCGAGTCTGATCGGTGTGTCTTGGGTGGAGGTCTATTCCTTCGTTGACCGTGAGAGCTTGTTATGGGCTAAGTTGGGACCCCCCTGCAGGGATTGATCTTTCGAAAGCCGTGCCCGCGGTTATGGGCGGATGGGAATTTGTTAATGTCCGGTTGTAGATGACTTGAATTAAACTTAATTAAAATGAATCAACCGTGTGTGTTACCGTGATGGCCCCTTCTCGGCGGAGTCCGGGAAGTGGACACGGTGTTGGAGTTATGCTTGCGCAGGATGTTCCTTTAGCTTCGCGCTCGTGCTTCGCCTTCTCTTCTCGCTCTCTTTTGCGTATAAGTTAGCCACCACATATGCTAGTCGCTTGCTGCAGCTCCACACATATTGGCCTTATCCATTCCTATGAGCTTAAATAGTCTTGATCGCGTGGGTGTGAGATTGCTGAGTCCCTGTGGCTCACAGATACTACAACTCCAGATGCAGGTCCAGGTGATTCTCCTCCAGTTGACGAGTACGAGCTCAGATGGGAGTTCGACGAGGACTCTCAGCGTTACTACGTGTCCTTTCCAGATGATCAGTAGTGGTGCCTAGTTGGGGTTATCGATTCAGGACCTTGTCGCATGTTGGGGGTCTTTTCTATTTTGGCGCCGTAGTCGGGCCATGAGTGCTTGTTTGATGGATGTTATTTATGTACTCTGATGTGACGTGGCGAGTGTAAGCCAACTATGGTATCTTCCCCTTTTATTATATATGTATTACATGGGATGTTGTAATGATTGCCTGACTTGCGACATTGCTTTCAATGCGGTTATGCCTCTAAGCCGTGCCTCGACACGTGGGAGCTATAGCCGCATCGAGGGCGTTACATGGTTCCACTCGAAAAAAGTGGTCTTCTTCATGAGTTGGTATAAGGGAAGAGCTTTCTCGCCCAGCCGACTGATGAATCGGCTGATGGACGCCAAGCAGCCGGTGAACTTCTGCACATCCAGCAGTCGGCTGGGTACCTCCATTCTCTCAATGGCCTTGATCTTTACTGGGTTGCATTCTATGCCGCGTTCAGAGACTGGGAAGCCAAGGAGCTGGCCGGCTGGTACTCCGAAGACACACTTCTCGGGGTTGAGCTTGATCTGGAACCGGCGCAGGTTCTCAAAAGTCTCCTTGAGGTCTTCCAGCAGTGTTCCACGCTTTTCTGTCTTCACCACCACGTCGTCCACGTAGACGTGGGCGTTCCTACCGAGCTACTTAAGGAGGCACTTCTGCATGCAATGCTGAAAGGTGGCGCCGGCATTCCTTAAGCCGAACATCATGGTGAGGTAGCAGAAGGCTCCAAACGGCGTGATGAAGGCGGTCTTCAGTCTGTCAGCCGGGTTCAGCTTGATCTGGTGATATCCTGAGTATGCATCCAAAAAACTCAACAGCTCGCATCCAGCTGTGGAGTCTGTCACTAGATCGATTCTTGGTAGAGCAAATGGGTCCTTGGGGCAGGCCTTGTTGAGGCTCGTGTAGTCGATACACATTCGCCACTGCTTGTTCTTCTTCAGTACCAGGACCGGATTTGCTAGCCATACTGGAAAGAACACTTCCATAATGAAGCCGGCTGCTAGGAGTCGGGCTATCTCTTCTCAGACAACTCTTCTCTTCTCTTCTGATAGGCGGCGCAGGGGCTGCCTGACCGGCTTTGCATCAGATCGTACATGTAACTTGTGCTTGGCGAATTCCGTCGGTACACCTGGCATGTCTTTGGGGGGCCATGCGAAGATGTCCCGATTCTCACGGAGGAAATCGACGAGCTCGCCTTCCTATTTGTTGTCGAGGTTTGCACCTACGACAGCGTACCTCTCTGGACACTTCGGATCCAAGGGTATCTTCTTTGTCTCTTTGGCCGGCTTGAACGAACCCTCAGCCTCCGATTCTTTTGGGTTGGGCGGTACCTCAGGCTGCTTGCCGGCCATCGCCACAACTCGCTCAAGGAGCCGCTTCTCGGCCGCGATTACCAGGGACTCGGCCAGCCGACTGCTCTCAGCCGCGCAAGCAGACGACTTCCGGTAGTCGCCACCCACAGTCAGAATCCCTCTGGAACTGGGCATCTTCATCTTGAGGTAGGCGTAGTGGGGGACCGCCATGAACTTGGCCAAGGCGGGTCGGCCGAGCAACGCATGGTATGGGCTCTCGAGGTCCACCACCTCAAACCAAACAGACTCGCGGAAGTGATCTTTGTCTCCAAAGAGGACGTCCATCAGGATCTTGCCGATTGGTGAGCAGGAAAGCCCGGGAACAATGTTGTGGAACACAGTTCGGCTGTTTTGAAGTTGTCTTTGCTTGATTCCTAACTTCTCCATGGTGTCCTTGTACAGGATATTGATGCTGCTGCCTCCGTCTATTAGAACTCGTGAGAAACGCGCAGCTCATCTGTCTGTAGCAAAGGTGGCATCCATGACCAAGGCATAGGAGCCTAGACTTGGCATCACTTCTGGGTGGTCGGCCCTGCTCCAGCTGATGGGCTTCTCGGACCAGTGCATGAACTCTGGCGTCTCCGATGCTACGGCATTCACCTCTTGTCGCTGCAGCCGCCTGCTGCATTGATCATCAGCCACATTGGTGAACACCACGTAGGCTCTGTGCTCTTCAGGGTATTCGTCTTGTACTGTGCCGACTGGCCTGGCAGCCGGCTGCTGGGGTGGAGGCGGAGGCGGCTGCCAGCAGGCGGGGGAGGCAGGAGGCCGTCTCCCTTAGCGATCCTGGTGAGCCAGTGGCACTTCCGGGTGGTGTGATTCGACGGCTTCGCGCTGCTATGGAACTTGCAAGGTCCATCTAGGGTCTGCTCATAGGAGAAGGCCGGCAACCAGTTTGGCTTGCCGCCTTTCCGTCGCTTGGGCGGAGGCTGCTCATCTGGCTGTTGGGCTTCAACGGTCGCGATCTGCCGGCTGCTGGAAGCCGGCTGCGGGGCCTTGCGCTTGTGGTCGCCCTGCTGTTGTCGCCGGCTAGCGTCTCCCGTTGGAGTTCTTGGAGCTTGCGGGGCCACTTTGCCAGTTGCGCTGATTTGAATCTCCGCCTTCATGGAGGAGTCGGCCGTGGCGTACTTGTCCGCTATGATCAGCAGCTCGTCGAGGGTTTCTGGCTCGTCGCAGAGGAGCTTGTGCTTGAGGAGGGTGCCGTCTCTGCACACGGCTGTGAAGTACTCGATGGCCTGCACCTCGTGCACGCCCTCATAGGAGTTCCGAAGCTCGGCCCAACGCGTGAGGTAATCGCGAGTTGACTCGTCGGGGCCTTGCACGCACAAGGAGAGCTGACAGGGCTTGGGAGGACGCTTGTACGTGCTGGTGAAGTTGCGGACGAACGCTTCGGTGAAGTCAACCCAGCTATTGATGCTGCGGGGCTTTAGGCTGTTCAGCCATGTCCGGGCCATGCCCTGGAGCATGAGCGGAACGTACTTGACGGCGACACGCTTGTTGCCGTTTGCTATGCTGACGGCCGTGGAGTAGTCGACTAGCCAGTCTTCCGACTTCACGGAGCCGATATACTTGGGCGTGTCTCTTGGGAGCGTGAACCCTCTGGGAAAGGACTCGTCTCGAATGCGGGGCCCGAAACAAGGCGGACCCAGCTCGTCTTCTTCTTCCAGCGCCAGGGATCGGTGAAGCCGGTCGATCCGGTGGCGGGCGTCATTCTCTCCAACTCCCTCTCAGCGGCCAAGGCGGTCGCCGAGAGTCAGATGATCAACAGGCGGCAGGGAGACTCGCCTCTCCTTGCGAGGAGGGGGAGGCGGACAGTCGTCCCGTCGTTCTACTGCCCTCGGGTGGCCGTCTCGGTCGCGCTCTATGGTAATGCGAGTCCGAGTGTGGCTGACAGTCGGCTCCTTGTCTCTTCTTCCTCGGGCGCCGCCAGTCGGCGTCCGAGACGTCGCGCCTTGATCTCGGTGAAGGTCGTCGTTTGGCCTCTGTGGCGCCTCCATGCGGCAGCCGGCCTCGTTCTGCGCGGCGGCCGCGTCTGCGCAAACTCCATCTAGCATGCCTGGCTGGCTGCGCTCGCCGGGGAGAAAAGGGGTTCCCGTCCAGAACAGGTCTCCGAACGGCGGTGCACCAGGCCCCACGGTGGGCGCCAAATGTTGGGGGTTTGGTGCGACATATGCCAACGGATGGCTTATCATGGTGGGGGCGAGTAGAACGTCGTCGGTGCCTGGAAACGGGAAGAGGCGAAGGCATGCATGCCGGCGAATCTTACCCAGCTTCAGGGCTCTCCGGGGAGATAATACCCCTACTGCTGCTCTGCGGGGTCTCCGCATGATCACTATGGCAAAGTGTTTACACGGTTGCTCCTTGAGCTGTTTTCTGGTGGTCGGAGAGGGCGAGGCTAGCTCTCTCCCTTCTATATGATCTGGTCTAGAGCTAATGGGTTTCAACCCTTTGCATGGGTGCCCTAGGGGGTTTATATAGGCCTACCCCCCAGGGGTACAATGGTAATCCGGCTGGACGTGGGCCCAGCCGTCAGTGCCTCCGGCCTCCGTCTTCTCTGCCGACCGCTGGGGCCCGCCGGCTGGCGGGCCCCGCTGACTGGCCTGGTACGGAGCCGACAGGCCGCGTCCGCCGCGGGCGGGTCTTGCCGGCTGCTGATTACTGTAGTCATGCTTCTGATGACGCGGGCTTGATCATGGGGTCGTGGCAACAGCCCCGCCACCTAGCGGGCAACCACTATTGCCACTCTCCATCACATCTTGATTAATGGTGCGTGGGCCCCGGGGGAGGGCTCGGCCGACTCCCCCAGGACGACTTCCGACGGGTCTGATTAGTGGTCCTCTTGCCGTCTCTTGGGGTCTCACCATTTGGTGGGACCCGCCGCCTCTGAGCCGTACAGACAAGCCATCGTGGGTGCAGGATTCGGTCATGTGGTGCTGATGTCAGGGCCGGCACGGCAATAGTGCCACGCCGCACGGAGATCTTCCAGCATACGGCATGCTGTGGCCATGCCCGCCCTTGGTAAGGGGCGGGAGTGGGCTTCACGGTAGCCACTCCCCTGCCCCGTCCCCCCTTGACGAGGTCACGGGGTTTGTTGGAATCGCAGGCCGACTCCCCAACGCCGGCTTCTCCGAAAGTCGCCCATCAGGAGTCGGCTTACCCTGCGGTCGTCCCTGGGACTCGGCCGCGAGTGGTCAGTCGGTCGTCTTGTCGTGGACTTCTTGAAGGCGGCTCTCCGTCCTGGGGTCTTGAGGGGCGCAGCCTGCCCCGATGTCTTGAAAGGTTCTGGGGCTCGGGTTGGCCTACCCGTGGCCCATTACTCCGACAAAAGGATTGGGCTACCTTGCTGCACACTTGGTACAATTATCGTTACTTGCTCATTAAAAATTACCTTCCCATCAAACTACTCGCTACTTACAATTTCAGCACTTGCAGACACTACCTTACTAAAAACTACTTGTCATTTCCTTCTGCTCCTCATTGGGTTCGACACTCTTACTTATCGAAAAGAGATACAGTTGATCCCCTATACTTGTGGGTCATCAAGCCGTAAGCGCGCGCTACGGCTTACGCAGTGGATCTTCGAGCAAAAAAATCATTATTGGCCCACCATTGATTGGCAACGAACATTATGAAACTGCGCAAAGAGTTAAGGAAAATTTCTTCTTGGCATATCCCCCCTGATTTATTCCTTAGTTCGGACCGACGAAGTAATGTTTTTCCAACAAGTGATCCGACTGGAAGAAGTGTTATATGAGGACTTCTCCGCCATCCTTCAAAACAACAACTACCAAAACACGAACTCAACGGCTTAGAACCGTAAACCATATACCTTCTCAGATTGTTCTTTTGGACTGAGTAGAAGCACGACCAATATTGGATGGAGTATGGCTGGAAGGTCAGCCTAGCTACTCTTGTCAATCGGCCCATTCGATAGATTTACCAATTGTGGATTGGAGATTTGAAAAGGATATTAAAAGAATCATTGAAGAAATTAAAAAGGGATTAAATAAAAAAATCCCCGATAAGCCCCAATTTACTGCTTCTTCTCCGCTAAAGTATAATTCTTACCAACAGGATACGATCCTTTCTTTTGAACTAAACGTCTCTACGATGGGTCCAGGTTCTATGTCCAATCCCAAATCAAGGATATCTCACTCTTGATCGGAGTCATAAACTAGAATCCTGTTCTCTTGAATATCAGTTAAGAGAGTTTCAGATTGCCTAGTATTCCACCAATTCTTAATCCAAAGTTCCCCCAAGATCCAATAAATCCACTTAGGTCTACGTTTCCACTAACTCAATTCTAGTTTATTAGAACAACTAGTCACGATTAGGGACAAAGCTCACACAGTAGTATCTACAACCCCTTTTTGGGCTTCGATGACTTATCTGTTGCCTTGATTGAGGAAGAAATTTAAAGTGAAATATCTAGAATATGCTTTACACTCCATTTTCACACAGGGACTTTTTTCTCACTATTGCCATCCTGTGTTCAGTTCCAATTTCATAGTAGGAGACAGACTCAAAGTCAATCATCAGCAAAAAATCCAGGAAAGAACAGCAAAGGAAAAACATCTATCTATTATTCGTTTTTTCCAAATTGGCCAAGGGTTTTGTTCCGAAGCAAACATATCCGCGGACTTCTGATTGTTTGCGAGGGATAGCTGAACAACCTACTTTGCTTTCCATTTAGGGTAATAATTACTAAGTTTTTTTCTTAAAAAAGAAAAAATAAAAAATAACGACACAATAGCAATATTATTCAAATAACATGTCATTCAAACACAGCGCGCCTTGTTATTCCTGTAGGAGGTTTTTGTACATGTGTCTTTAGTTTCCCTTTTATCATCTCGTCTAAGAGAGAAAGTTCTTCTAATTCTACGAATCTTTCTAGAATCCTTTTCTCTTGGATGAAAAAGGCGAGGACTGAAATGAATTCGAAGTGAAATTCTTGATTTGCCCGTTCTTGCAGGGGTAGCTTGCTTTGGCTTTGGGGCATTTCATGTAATGGGCTCATTGGTGCGTAATCCTATTGTATACCACCACACGCCTCATGTGGATCTAGCTTTCAACCTCCCTGTCTCAAAAGCAGGCCGCCAAGGGTGCTCGCATGAAGCAGGGGAGTTGGGTAAAGCAAACTCCCTCCTTCTCGTGGAACTCTTGTTTTGAGGAAGCAATGAACATTGTCTTTTTCCATTCTCTTCCCAAATTGGGTAGAAGTCCAATCCGACCGCCGCAGAAGTAGGGATAATAGCACCAGAGATAATATTGTTTCCATAAAGTAAAGAACCAGATTGCTAAACTGAAGGAACGATCTCTATCGAAGATTCTCATTCTAAAGCAAAAGGAGAGAGAGGGATTCGAACCCTCGATAGTTCCTAGAACTATTACCGGTTTCGGCGATCACCCTACGCTACTGGCGCTTCCAAAGGCGAAGCTCTCGTCTTTGGCGACCAGCAAATAGAGGGCTAAAACATGTAGTTTTGAAGCAAGGGATGAGCATGAAAGCCATATTTTTTTGCACATAAAGAAATAAAGAAGTCATTTCAATTGCCGGAAATACTAAGCCTACTAAAGGCGGCCATGAAAACCTAAAATGAAGGAATAGGGCTCGGACACCAGACCACTTGTGCCTGCCCATTCTGTCTCACCCTAAATGGAATGGCTCTCTTAGTTACATTGTGCCCCGACCCGAGTCCCCACGTCTGCTTTTATCCATCCATGTATGAATAGCGGTATCCCCCATTTTGGACAGTGATGAGGTAGTCGACGCAATTTGCATGTGTATTTGCTTTCGGCTTTGCGACTTTCCTTCTAGAAAACAATGTCCGCGCTTCTGGCGCTTTCTTCCTTCCACTGATCTCCGTGATAGTAAAGGTTTTTTTTGTAGCATTTGCTTTTGATGGTGATGAAAGAAAGAGAACCCCTCCTATCTTTTGAAATCTAAGCAGTGGTAATTAAGACCATCGGGGGTGGCCACTAACCCAACGAACGAACTTACGTGTAGGTGTGATCCTATTCCTGAACTAAGGGAATGCGAGAAAGAATTCTCTATGTCAATTTAAAACAAAGCAAACGGACGACTGAATCCTATAAGCGAAATTCTTTCTTGACTTCTTTCTTGGATGCCCATCCAAGAACACATGATTCGAAATATGGCACCCTTTTTTGAGTATGCCCGAAAACAACTCCTAGCTCAATTTAGGATCAAAATCGATAGAATTTGCCGAGCGAGCACTACCATTCCTTTTGATCTAAGTGGAAGGATACATGATTTTTCTAACCTTAGAATCCTGAACCAATTTGTTGCTTTTCTTCCTTTAGCTTCTGTTTATTGCAAGCACATATATTATTTTCATTTTTCCCTTAAAAGATAGACTTTGAAATCCATCCAAACGATGGGAGAAGAGGATGACACTCCTCAAGCTCATGGGATTACAATATACCATCCAATAAAAGGAGGTCGAATCCCCCCTTGTTCCTCCACTTTTTGTATTATCTCGAAAGTTTTCATTGGATCTAGAAGTAATCACAACGTCACTTTTCAGGCAGTACAACAATTCACAAGCCATAGAAAAAGTAAGGTTGCGTAAGATATGGGAACTCGTAGAGAATCAAAGTTGATTTACCAATGAGTCGCAAATTTCATTCACAAAGCCATCAAGGCGGCGCTTAGTTCTATTGAATTTTTTTCATTCTTTGTACCCTTCTATCCAAATCCAATTTGCACCGATAAAATAAATCCAAATTCCATAGTCAATCTTACTTTTGGTAGGACCAATTGACAATTGAATCCAAATTTTGATAATATTTTCCTTTAATATATTTAAATAGATTAAACTACCAAATATTTAATATATATTAACTCTATTCCAATTGTCAACATATTATATATATTATCTACAAGAAAAATATTTAATATATATATACATTTAATATTGATAATATATATACTGATAATAAACTGGTCCTATTTTGAATGAACCAATTTAATATATATTATCAATGAATCGAGAATTCCAATTATTTCCAGATACTTAATTATTAGTAGTGTCATTTTTTCAAAATGCTAGAAGAAATTAAAAAGGGATTAAATAAAAAAATCCAAGTCTGAAATGAAAGGATCTCGCCGCTTCATGATATGATGACTAATTAAAAAATATCAAGGTTAGCACGGTTGATGTTATCAGCCCAAGTATTAATAACGCAACCTTGGGCACAAATACTCCACTTTTCACGAAAGACATAGATTCACCAATGATTGGTTGGACTAAATACTACTCCCTCCATTCCAAAATATAGTGCGCCTGCGCTTCCCGAGGTCCAACTTTGACCATAAATTTAACCAACGAGATCAACTGCGGTGGGAGAAAAATTATATAATTGAAAACTTCTTTCGAATACGAATTCATTGATATAATTTTTGCTCCCGCCGCAATCAGTCTTAGTAGTTAAATTTACGGTCAAAGTTGAAGCACATGGATAAAGGAAGCACTACATTGTGGAATGGAGGGAGTACATTTATTTGCTCAGAAGAATGAAAGTTGGCTGTGAGAATGATTTCTCGTACGTAGTCTTTCCTACCCCTCATGTGTTGCTACCTGTGAGACTCGCCTTTGTACACTTTGCATAGCTGCAAGAGGTCTTGAGACAGAAATTATGCCATTATTGCTTCTTTCATTTAAAAGCTGGAGTCGGTTCTATCTAGATAAATTATTTAATAAAGTAGATCGAAGTGTGTGATGCTTGTGAGTTTGGCAACTACTATATACGATATTTATAACATACTTGATACTTGATATATGACCTCCTCTACCTAGACCCACACCTACTTTGAATTTTAATTTAACGGAGCGGCGGATCCAATAAAAAGGGACTACATTCCAGTAATTCTAGATACATGTTTGAATTGTGGGTCTTTTTTTGTTTAACCTTTTGACTTCAACTAGAAATGGCTTGCATGGATCCAAAAAAAGCTCAAACCAACTAGTTCTATTCATCCTATTCATAGGTCGATCCGTTAACTTGAGTTTTGTTTACCAGTTGGGCTTTGATCACCGAGGAATAGAGACTTTACAAATAAAAGCAGGATATTGTAGCTAACAATCAGAAACTATATCCAAATGGAGGGAACACTCTTCCTTCAGAAAGATGCCTTCGAAAGAAAAGAGGGTGCTCCAGAGGCAGAAATACTTCGAGCAACTCCAAGAGGGCGTCCCATTTCATCCACGGGCGTCCATTTGGGTCGCCGTAGACAAAAATGCCGGTCCAACGCGTCGACCCATTTCTAAAATCCGTCTGCATCGTGTCCGCGCCGACCCATTTCCGGCCAAAATTGCGCCTGAAATGCGTCGGCGCGGACGCGCCGCGCGTCTCCTCGGTGTCCGCCGCGTCCCCACCTGTAGGCCACCCAACTACCACCCGTCGTTTTATTTATGACCACCGCCAACAACGAGCCCACTAGTCAACTAGTGGAAGTGTCCTTTTTTAACCATGCGTGCGACAGGGGCCGGCCTCATGCACTTTCATCCACATATGGCCCCCCACCACTCCCTTTGCTTCCACGCCGGCGACAGAAAACCCTAGCAAGGGATGGGCCTCTTCGGCAACAGCAGTGGCAAGGGCAAGGGCACCCCTGGCGCCTCGTCCTCCCGTGCTCCTCCCCCTCCTCCTCCGGCGCCAGCACGTTTCTGCCCAGGTCTTTGGTGCCTGCACATCCTGGTGCACCAAGCACGGTGGCACTGGGAGTACACGCAGCCGCTGCCCTACCCCGACGTCATGCTGCCGCACCGCTGGCACCTAGATCCGCATCAGATCCGGGTGCCAGCGGTTCCGCGGATCCAGCGGTGAAAGGATCGATATGGTTGACTAGAGGGGGGTGAATAGGCAACTACCAATTTTTAACTTTTCTTTATCAAATTAAACTTTGCATCAAAGAAGGTTGTCTAGATGTGCAACTAGGTGAGCAACCTATATGATGCAATAACAACAAGCATACAAGCAAGCAAGAGAAGTAACACTAAAGAGCTTGCACAAGTAAAGGTAAGAGATAACCAAGAGTGGATCCGGTGAAGACGAGGATGTGTTACCGAAGTTCCTTCCTTTTGAGGGGAAGTACGTCTCCGTTAGAGCGGTGTGGAGGCACAATGCTCCCCAAGAAGCCACTAGGGCCACCGTATTCTCCTCACGCCCTCACACAATGCGAGATGCCGTGATTCCACTATTGGTGCCCTTGAAGGCAGCAACCAAACCTTTACAAACAAGGTTGGGGCAATCTCCACAACTTAATCGGAGGCTCCCAACAAAACCACGAAGCTTCACCACAATGGACTATGGCTCCGTGGCGACCTCAACCGTCTAGGGTGCTCAAACACCCAAGAGTAACAAGATCCGCTAGGGATGAGTGGGGGAATCGAAAATCCCTTGGTGGAAGTGTAGATCGGGGCCTTCTCAACCACTCACGAGCAAATCAACAAGTTTGATTGGCTAGAGAGATAGATCGGGTGAAAATGGAGCTTGGAGCATTTAATGGAGCTTGAGCATTAATGGAGCTTGAGGGGGAAGAGGTAGGTCAAAGGAGAAGAAGGGGACCCCCTTTTATAGTGGGGGCAACAAACCAACCATTGCCCCACCAACCAGCCCCGCACAGGGCGGTACTACCGCTGAGAGGGGGCAGTACTACCGCTAGCCCAGCGGTACTGCCGCTCCAGTCAGCGGTACTGCCGTGCAGAGAAGACTAGTAGGGAATTGGACCCAGCGCGGTACTACCGCGGTGGTAAGGGCGGTACTACCGCTCCTGAAATGGTACTACCGCCTCTACAACCGCAACTAGTGCCACAAAACCCGACACGAGAAAAAGAGCCCTCGAGTCGAGGCGGTAGGAGCCAGACAGCCCAGCGGTACTACGGCAGCGGGGTCACGGGTGGTACTACCGCTGCGGAGCGGTACTGCCGCTTGTGACCCTTCGGCTGTACTACTGCTGGTAGTGCGGTACTACCGTTGGGACACAGAAAAGAGAGAGGATCTCTCCATAGAGGCTGAGGACGAGGCGGTGGTGCCAGGCACCCCAGCGGTACTACTGATGTGGAGTCATGGGCGGTAATACCGCTGCGGAGCGGTACTGCCGCTTGTGGCTCCTCAGCGGTACTACCGCTGGGTTGTGCGGTACTACCGCTGGAACCCAGACAGGACATAGAAAAGAGGAGAGATCTCTTCCAAGAAGTGGAAGAGCTCGGAGGGTGAGAAGCTGATGTGTACGTGTTGATTCCACCCATGCAATACCCCGTGGACCCCCTCTTGATAGTACGGTGCCCTCTACGCAACTAGTCCACCGAGAGAGAAACGAAAAAGCTACACCGTCTTGAATGACACTCCGGAGGGAAGAAAACGTCTCATGCCAAGGATGAATCTGTGAACTACTCAACGCACATGATTAGTCCGCAAACATGTTGTCATCAATCACCAAAACTACCTTGAGAGAGATATGCCTCAACAATCTCCCCCTTTTTGGTGGATTGATGACAACTAGGGATTTGCACAAGGAAAAGATATAAACGTAAGAAAACTAAGAACTACAAAATATAGACGGGCTCCCCCAGAATGTGTGCACCTAGAAAGAGGAGCAAAAGGAAAGCAAGACACACACATCTGGATCAACACTCCCCCTATATTTTATAGTCCAACAATTCTAAGCACAAGATATATGAGAGAAGAGTATATAACAGGACAAGCATGCAACTCATAATATACTACAGTACTAAATAGACATAAGAAATAAGGTAGCGATAGGGAGCATATGTCTCACACCATATGTATAGAACTTAGGTCTCACGGGCACCAAACCAAACCAAACAAAGACACCGAGAGAACACACAAGAAAACACAAGACGACAAGATGACAAACTCAAAGCTCGGCAACACAAATCCCTACACTCTCTCCCCCTTTGGTAGCGAGACACCAAAAAGGGAAAAGAGTGACGCTACGACTCTAGGTGATGGCAAGCTGAGGATCTCGAACATCATATCTCAGCGTGATCGTCTGCATATCCGTCGTTGGTCGAAAACTGCTCGGTGTCGGAGTCGGTCCAAGGGCAATGCTGATGGATCCACTCCTCCTCTTCAGTGATCTGACCCTCAGATCCACTGGCAACCGTCGCTCCCATCTGACGCATGAGCTCCTTGTAGTGCACCCTGGCATGCTTCTCCGCCACATGAGTCATGTACTAACCATGAGACTCCATGCAGAAAAGCTTCTTCAACTTGTGTTTAAGCTTCTTCGCCCATGAGGGTTCAGCACTAGAGGGCCCAAGATCCTCCTCGTGATCATCAGTGGCTGCCCCACCCTCAGTCTCCATGGCAGCAGCAGCAGCAGACGGACCCCGGATTGAGGTGCTAGGGTGACCCAATTGTCCTTCTTCCTCAGACGCTTGATCTCATGGGAAACCAAGTCTCCAGTTTCCAGCAACACTCTGGGATAGATCTGTGCCCATGCCCTCTCAATGAGCCTCATGATGAATGGACCATATATCGGGCACTTGCGCTTAGACACGGCAGAGAGAGAAGTTCAGACCACATGACATGAGAAATATCCAGGCTCTCTCCAGTGTTTGCTTCCTTCTCATGCTGACAGAAAAGAAGCATGTCCACGAGATAAGAGTGGACCATATCCAGATTCCCGATTCGAGGGAAGGGAGTCTCACGGAAGATGCGATGAAGAATGTCCAGATATGGAGACAGCTCATAGGTTTTCTTCTTAGTCATTGGGTGAACTTTCAAAGTGCAGTAGGGCCAAAGGGCTTGCTTGTGGGTGGACGTAGCATTGCGGTGAGGGCAGAAACGGACTGGAGTCTCAAGCCCGTGATCCACCGCATCAAGTAACTCCATGAAAGCCTTCCACTTGAGGAAAGCAGCTTGCCATTGGTCATCCATGTCAGAGTTCTGTCGACATCCGTCCCAAGATGAACGGTGGCAATGAATTGAGCCACCAAATCTGCATCGAAATCCTTGTTGAATTGCATGATCCTGAGAATGTTCAGCTGAGTGCACATCCGAAGGGCTTCGCCAAAGTACTCCGGGTCCTTCTCCATAGCATCAGTGTCAATGGAGCGAACATCAACAAAGAGATTATTCTTGGCCTTGATCACATCAAAATAGATGGCAAACTGAAATCGGTTCCAGAACGGGCGATTGACCAAAGTGGGTTCTTGGTCCACCTCATAGGGATTGCGGCGACGCCTTTCCCAAAACTCCTTGTTGGTCATCTCAGTCACAGTCTTCCCCTTTGGCTTGGTGGCGGATCTCTTCGAGTGCTGAGGAGGTGGAGGAACACTTGCGGATGCACTTGCTGGAGGCGGTTAGGTGCTAGAGGAACCACTGGCTGGCTCAGAGGTGTGGTAGCATTTTGATGTTGCACGCCCGGGGTTGATACGGCGAGCTTGATGCTCAGGATGTTCATCACCTGGAGCCAAACACAAGAACACGCGAAACAACCAGAAAGAACGAGCATAAGCCAACAAACACAACAAAAAGGATCAAAGAAAAGGCAAGAATATGATGGAGCTTGGCAGGCAGCGGTAGTACCGTGACATGCTCACAGTAGTACCGCTCCAAAGAGAGCGGTAGTACCGCTCGAGACGGGGAAACAGAAGTTTCTTGCTACCGTGGTCAGATCCGGCACTACCGGCCTGCCAAATTCAAAAATATTCCTACGAAACTCTAATCAAGATAGTCTAGTTGCCTTCTCCAACCTACTCAAGCCTAGATTTAGCCAAAAATCTAGAGATGCAACCACCATTGCCCCTAAGAACAAGATCTGAAAACGAGACAAAAGGAGAGAAGGAACGGGGGCAATACCGGCATCCATGGCAAGAGAACGAGGTGGGGATCGACTCCACCGAAGGAAATGGAGAGGGACGCCCCGGAGACGGAGATCCGCCGGAGCCCTCCCGCGGCGAGAGGAAGCTGGAGAGAGGAAGAGGAAAGAGGGGGCGAAGCGAATGGGTATGGGGGAGAAGAAACCTCCCCCTGCCCCAATACAACCCCCTGGTCCCGTCCCTCAGCGGTAGTACCGCGCTGGGGGCGGTAGTACCTCTTATAAGCGGTAGTACCGCGCACCACCAGCGGTAGTACCGCCCAGTACACCACGGCAACCAAACAACACGGCTTAGCTCGAGGGAAAACAAAAAGGCAAGAAAAGAGAGCACACCAGCAAACGACCAAGACACACCTCTTCAAGAGAGGGCGGTGGCTGAGGCCACCTATGTTTGAGTCAAGAGGTATGGCGCCGCGAAGATTTTAACCTTGGGCCCATGACCAAAACTCGTCTTTGAAACACAACTGCCATCAACAATGGCTAAAGTGAAAGACTTGATCAATTTATGCATAATGGGGGGAGGGAGAGTTCATTGAGAGAACAACACTCCCCCTATGTCCATGCCTACACCTAAACTAGATAGCAAACTGAGCATGGTGGGGTGTGCAAGGGTTCAAGCCACATTGCTCGAATCAATAATATTTAGCTCATGCCTTAACTCGCGAAATCTTGCTTCATCCAAGGGCTTCGTGAAAATATCTGCAAGGTTGTCATGAGTGTTGACATAGTTGAGCTCGATCTCTCCTCGCCTAATGTGATCCCGGATGAAGTGATACCGAATCTCAATATGCTTCATCTTGAAGTGTTGCACTGGGTTGAGAGAGATCTTGATGGCACTTTCATTGTCACACCAAAGAGGCACTTTGTCACAAGTGACACCATAATCCTTTAAAGTTTGCCTCATCCATAGGAGTTGTGCACAACAACTACCGGCTGCTACATACTCCGCCTCGGTGGACGAGAGAGACACACAACTTTGCTTTTTGGAAGACCAACTTACCAAAGAGCAACCAAGGAATTGGCACCCTCCGGAAGTGGACTTCCTATCCACTTTGTCTCCCGCCCAATCGGAATCCGAGTACCCTACAAGCTTGAAGTTTGATCCTCTTGGGTACCATAAGCCAAAGTTTGGGGTATGAGACAAATATCGAAAGATTCGTTTGGCCGCCACATAGTGACTTTCGTTAGGTGCGTCTTGAAACCGTGCACAAATTCCCACACTCAACATGATATCCGGTCTAGATGCACAAAGGTAAAGCAAGGATCCAATCATGGAGCGATATACCTTTTGATCCACCACTTTACCATTGGGATCTAAGTCAAGTTGGCACTTGGTGGGCATTGGAGTGGAAGCCGGCTTGACGTCACTTAGCTTGAATCTCTTGAGCATGTCTTGAGTGTATTTGGATTGGTTGATGAAGGTTCCTTCTCTTCTTTGCTTCACTTCGAAACCTAGAAAGAACTTCAACTCTCCCATGGAGGACATCTCGAACTTTGAGGTCATGAGAGTGGCAAATTCCTCATTGAAAGCTTTGTTAGGTGAACCAAAGATAATATCATCAACATATAATTGGCACACAAACAACTCCCCTTTGACCTTCTTAGTAAAAAGAGTGGGGTCGATTAACCCAACTTCAAAACCACGGTCTTGTAACAACTCGGTAAGGTGGTCATACCACGCACGTGGGGCTTGTTTAAGGCCATAGAGTGCCTTATCGAGTTGATACACATGACCGGGAAAGTAGGGATCCTCGAACCCGGGGGGTTGCTTGACGTAAACCAATTCATTAATAGGACCATTAAGAAAAGCACTCTTCACATCCATTTGTTGTAACTTAAAGTTATGATGAGAAGCATATGCAATCAACATGCGAATGGATTCAAGACGAGCAACGGGAGCAAAGGTTTCACCATGGTCGATACCCTCGACTTGGGAGTAGCCTTATGCTACCAAACGAGCCTTGTTGCGGATGATAATCCCATGGGCATCTTGCTTGTTCTTAAATATCCACTTGGTTCCAATGACATTGTGATTCCCGGTCGGTCTTGGCACCAATCTGCACACTTTGTTGCGCTCGAAGTTGTTGAGTTCTTCATGCATGGCATTGAGCCATCCGGATCTTCTAGCGCCTCATAGACCTTGTGGGGTTCCACACAAGAGACAAACGCGTGATGCTCACAATAATTTGCTAATTGTCTACGAGTGCTTACCCCCTTTCTCAAGCTTCCAAGCACATTCGTCATGAGATGATCCTTGGTGGAGAGCTTGGAAGCAACCTTGGCGGCACGACGCTCTAATTCCTCCTCGGGGGTGAGATGAGGAGTGGTCACTTGATCATCTTGAGCGTCGTCTTGGGCTTGTTCTTCTTCTTGAACTTGCTCGGAGGAGAGAACATGACCTTGGGCATCACTTGATGTGTCAACACCATCTTGAGCGTGATCTTGCCCTTGATCATGTCCTTGAGGATGAGGGCCTTCATGCTGTTCTTCGAAAGCGTGTGGGCCTTGGGTTGGTGATGGCTCCACTTGAGTGGAGCTTTGTCCTTCTCCTTCGGCCACAAGGGGTTCCTTAATGGGTAGGATAAAGCCAATACCCATTCTTCTTATGGCTTGGGGAGGAATTTCATCACCTACATCACAAGTGCCACTTTGCTCCACTTGGGAGCCGTTATTCTCATCAAACTCCATGTTACACGTCTCCTCAATAAGTCCCGTGGATTTATTGAGGACACGGTAAGCATGAGAGTTTGTAGCATAACCAACAAATATGCCCTCATAAGCTCTAGCCTCAAATTTAGACAACTGAACACCTTTCTTGAGAATGAAACACTTACACCCGAATATCCGGAAGTACTTGAGGTTGGGCTTGTTACCGGTGAGTATCTCATACGGAGTCTTGTTCAAGCCCTTGCGGAGGTAGAGCCGATTGGATGCATGACACGCGGTGTTGATGGCTTCGGCCCAAAAGTTGTACGGAGACTTGAACTCCGCCATCATGGTCCTTGCCACATCCATCAACGTCCAGTTCTTCCTCTCCGCAACACCGTTTTGTTGAGGGGTGTAAGGTGCAGAATATTTATGCTTGATCCCCTCATCACTAAGCAACTCGTCCAAGGTGTAGTTCTTGAACTCGGTGCTGTTGTCACTTCTTATTGTCAAGATCTTTGCATTGTGTTGACGTTGTGCTTCATTTGCAAAGTCAATGACGGTTTGTTGGGTCTCGCTCTTTCTCTTGAAGAAAAACACCCACGTGTACCTTGAGTAGTCATCCACAATCACCAAGCAATACTTCCTACCTCCAAGACTATCGAAGGATGGAGGCCCAAAGAGATCCATGTGAAGGAGCTCCAAAGGCCTCTTTGAATAAATGATAGTCGTGGGAGGGTGAGCCTTATCATGTAACTTTCCTTCGATACAAGCACTATAAGCACGATCTTTAGCAAAACTAACATTCGTTAGTCCACGGACATGGTCCCCCTTGAGGAGACTTTGCAAAGATCTCATATTGACATGGGCTAAACGGCGATGCCAAAGCCATCCCACATCAACTTTAGCCATTAGGCATGTCGTGGTCTTAGTGGGTCGCTCCGAAAAGTTAATCACATATAGACCGTTCTCGACATGCCCAACAAAGGCTACTTTAAGAGTCTTGCTCCACAAGAGGGCCACGGTATCGATATCAAAGAAAGTGGCAAAGCCCATGATTGCAAGTTGACGAACGGAAAGTAAATTGTATGCAAGGGACTCAACAAGCATGACCTTCTCGATCGTGAGATCATGAGAGATGACCACCTTGACAAGTCCCAATACCTTGGAGGATGAGGCGTGGAATCTTGTGCACGTCCACCACCAAGTCCTTGCTTCCGGTCATATGATTTGTAGCTCCGCTATCGAGCAACCATGATCCCCCACCGGAAGCAAACACCTACAAGAGATTAATGCTTGGTCTTAGGTACCCATTTTGTAATGGGTCCTTTGATGTTAGTAAAAAGGGTCTTTGGAACCCAAATAGACCATTCAATGTATTCATGAAGAGAACCAACAAATTTGGCATAAACATGCCCATCACTAGCACGGCATAACACATAAGAAGGATTAAAATCGTCGGCTTTGTTGGGAGGGGTGGCATTGTCCTTCTTGACATTGCCACCCTTTGCATTGTTCTTCTTCTTCTCCTGGGAGGCACTCTCTCCCTCCTTCACAAAGGTTTGCATGAGAGGAGGAGGTCGTTTGGTCTTGTCATTCCTCTTCTTGTTCTTGGAGTCGGGCACGTACCCAACCCCTTCCTTGGCCACAACTCCCTTTTGGTTGATCAAGAGATCGTTGAGGTTCTTCTTGCCTTGTATGCAAGTCGCAAGACCTCTCTCAAGTTGCCCCTTTAGCTTAGCGTTCTCCTCAACGAGATGCACATGCTCACAACACGGGTTAGTAGCATTTGCATTATCAATTAACATCATATGAGGGAAAGTGGCTTTTTCCTTGGTTAGCTTTACTTGAAGTTGATCATGAGACTCTTTGAGGCTAGCATGAGCATCCTTCAAGACCTTGTGAGCCTTGTCAAGTAGATCAAACTCCTCTTTGAGTCTAGCAAGATCAACCTCAAGTTCGGCCTTCTCGGGGTTTAGCACATGAGAAACAATGAGGACATGATCATAATCTTTCTTTAACTTAGCATGATCAACGTTTTGTGACTCCTCAAGAGCCAAACGAAGACCACGCTCTTCCTCAAGGGCATTGGAAAGATCTGAAATCTCATCGGCATAGTCACGACTATGCCCTTCCATCTTAGTGATGGTGTCTTCGTGAGCCTCGATCATGTCATTGGCTTCACCAAGTTGTTCCAAGAGAGCAACAAAGTGCTTCTTGGATTTTCCCTTGAGTTTGCCCATAAAGGCCTCAAACTCATTAGCCTCCACATTAGCTCCCTCTAGTTCATTAATGCTATCCGTCGGAGAAGGATGATTAATGATGGTAGTTTTGATGTTGGAGGTTACCTTGTTGGTGGCTTTAGCCATGAGGCACTTGGCGGTGATGCTCTCATTGGGTGAGTCGAAGAGAGACACCCGTGAAGTCATCGCAATGGCAATGGAGGCCATGGCAACCGACTCATCACCTTCATCATCGTCATCATCCTCATTGTACTCTTCTTGTACCACCAATGCCTTGGGAGAAGTCTTCTTGGTGAAGTTGCTCTTATTGGGGAATGACTTGGCCTTGTCCTTTCGGATGAGCTTGCCACCATTGTCTTCCCTCTTCTCATATGGGCACTCCGCGACAAAATGACTCACGTTTCCGCAATTGTAGCAAGTCCTTACACGTTGCTTGCTCTTCGTGCCACTCGAGTTATTTTTGCTAAAGTTTGTCCTCGAGTTTTTCTTGCTCCAAAATTTCCTTGAAGCAAGTGCCATGTGTTCATGATACGCATACTTCGTATCTTCGGGGTTGCTCTCCTCTTCTTCCTCTTCTTCTTCTTCAACGGTGAGCTTGGCCTTCAATGCAAGGTTAGGCTTCTTTGCCCGTTGAGAACGGAGCACCGCATTGTCGGCGGTCTTGTCCAAAATGTTCATGGCCACAAACTCATCCAAAACTTTGCTTGAGGTCAAAGTGTGGAAGTCCGGTCTTTGACGAATGACAGAGGACATGGCCTTGCGGTAGGGCATCATTGCCTTGAGGAATTTGCGCTTGATCCAATTGTCATCCATATCCTTGCTCCCGTGATCTCGTGGTGAGACCGCGAGTTTGGTTACACTCCGATAAAGCTCACGAGGTTATTCATCTTCTTTCATAGCAAACTCATCGGCCTCATCTTGCACCACTTCATAGTTGGAGCGTTGAATGCTTGCGCTTCCCCGGTAGAGAGAGACAACACAATGCCATGCATCTTTGGCCAAGGCGAAAGGACGAAGATGAGGTAGGTCTTCGGGTGGAATTGCATCTTGAATGATGAAGAGAGCATTCTCATTGAATTGATTATCCGCGGCTTCTCGAGGAGTGAAGTTGCTTGGATCATGCGGATAGAAACCTTCTCCAATGATTCTCCAAAGGTTAGTGTTCACATGATTTAAATGACGTTTAAAGCTGTAAACCCAAGAATCAAAGTCCTCATTTTTCACAATCTTAGGGGGAGGACCGGCATGATTCAAATGAGTAGAAGGAACCGGTCCACCATAAACAAGTGGTGGTTCCACATGAGCAAAGATGCAGGTGCCATTTTTACCACTAAAAGAAGGAGCCTTTTCACTACTAGCTTCCCCTTGTCGGGGATAGCATCCGTCACCTTGTCGGTGGGGTCACCCACTTTCAACGGTGCGGTGGATAGTTTAAACCCCTCAAGAAATTTAGTGAACATGCTTTCCACCTCGGTCGTCATGGAGGTTTTCAATGTCTCCAAGGCCACATTGAACTCCTCACAAGAGAACGAGGTTCCCCCATCGCCCGTAGACGAGGTCGGATTCACACCGGAGTGTCCCTCCACACCGTCTACGGTATCAACCATACTCTTTGGACGGTAAAGTCCTTAATAAAGAGACGAGGCTCTGATACCAATTGAAAGGATCGATATGGTTGACTAGAGGGGGGTGAATAGGCAACTACCAATTTTTAACTTTTCTTTATCAAATTAAACTTTACATCAAAGAAGGTTGTCTAGATGTGCAACTAGGTGAGCAACCTATATGATGCAATAACAACAAGCATACAAGCAAGCAAGAGAAGTAACACTAAAGAGCTTGCACAAGTAAAGGTAAGAGATAACCAAGAGTGGATCCAGTGAAGACGAGGATGTGTTACCAAAGTTCCTTCCTTTTGAGGGGAAGTACGTCTCCGTTAGAGTGGTGTGGAGGCACAATGCTCCCCAAGAAGCCACTAGGGCCACCGTATTCTCCTCACGCCCTCACACAATGCGAGATGCCGTGATTCCACTATTGGTGCCCTTGAAGGCGGTGACTGAACCTTTACAAACAAGGTTGGGGCAATCTCCACAACTTAATCGGAGGCTCCGAACAAAACCACGAAGCTTCACCACAATGGACTATGGCTCCGTGGCGACCTCAACCGTCTAGGGTGCTCAAACACCCAAGAGTAACAAGATCCGCTAGGGATGAGTGGGGGAATCGAAAATCCCTTGGTGGAAGTGTAGATCGGGGCCTTCTCAACCACTCCCGAGCAAATCAACAAGTTTGATTGGCTAGAGAGATAGATCGGGCGAAAATGGAGCTTGGAGCATTTAATGGAGCTTGAGCATTAATGGAGCTTGAGGGGGAAGAGGTAGGTCAAAGGAGAAGAAGGGGACCTCCTTTTATAGTGGGGGTAACAAACCAACCGTTGCCCCACCAACCAGCCCCGCACAAGGCGGTACTACCGCTGAGAGGGGGCGGTACTACCGCTAGCCCAGCGGTACGCTCCAGCCAGCGGTACTGCCGCGTAGAGAAGACTAGTAGGGAATTGGACCCAGCGTGGTACTACTGCGGTGGTAAGGGCGATACTACCGCTCTTGAAACGGTACTACCGCCTCTACAACCGCAACTAGTGTCGCAAAACCCGACACGAGAAAAAGAGCCCTCAAGTCGAGGCGGTAGGAGCTAGACAGCCCAGCGGTACTACGGCAGCGGGGTCACGGGCGGTACTACCGCTGCGGAGCGGTACTGCCGCTTGTGACCCTTCGGCCGTACTACCGCTGGTAGTGCGGTACTATCGCTGGGACACAGAAGAGAGAGAGGATCTCTCCATAGAGGCTGAGGACGAGGCGGTGGTGCCAGGCACCCCAGCGGTACTACTGATGTGGAGTCACGGGCGGTACTACCGCTGCGGAGCGGTACTGCCGCTTGTGGCTCCTCAGCGGTACTACCGCTGGGTTGCGTGGTACTACCGCTGGAACCCAGACAGGACATAGAAAAGAGGAGAGATCTCTTCCAAGAAGTGGAAGAGCTCGGATGGTGAGAAACTGATGTGTACGTGTTGATTCCACCCATGAAATACCCCACCGGACCCCCTCTTGATAGTACGGTGCCCTCTACGCAACTAGTCCACCGAGAGAGAAACGAAAAAGCTACACCGTCTTGAATGACACTCCGAAGGGAAGAAAACGTCTCGTGCCAAGGATGATCTGTGAACTACTCAACGCACATGATTAGTCCGCAAACATATTGTCATCAATCACCAAAACTACCTTGAGAGAGATATGCCTCAACAAGCGGGCGCACGAGGAGGAGGTGTGCAGGCGCCGCGCGCAGCTCACGCCAAAGCAGCGGCGGATGCCCGAGTACGCCGCCGACTCTCCCAACTAGGAGGGTTGGTTTGCCCTCGAACACGAGGAGCAATGGCGTGTAAGCGTTGACGCCGTCC